>NC_016090.4:14358563-14528464 GCF_000004515.6 Glycine max | reverse complement strand
CGATAAACAATGGCACGCCCCTCTCACCCGCGGCTTTTATTCGCAACGAGTGTGGGGTTTATTTTCAAAGTTCTGGTCCAGTGCCCATGCGAGTACCAAACCTATGCGATTTTTCAACTCTCAAAAGCAGAATACACAACAGTCTTCGGCTAAACAACAATGAAGTTGTGGATGAAATTCATTACCGGCGACCAGTGGAAGATACAGGTAACAACATTTACTTTGAAAGTATGCAATTGAAAAATGACATGGATGTGAACACCATGTTAATGTATAATGATCAATTTTCATTTGTTGGACCGATTGAGTTGTTATGTACCGTTGGTAGAACAACAGATGCAATTTTAAACTTACTTGAACGCCCCAGCATCCCTACACATGATGCGGTTCTGTATTACAACAGAAGGTGGAACATGCCACGCCAAAACAACTTTGTGGGTTACGCGTTCACCGGAATAAATTCAAAAAAATTTGATATTCCAAAAGGATGTAGCATAGATCAACTGAAGGATTTGATCAAGCAAGTAGCACCTAAAGGGAATCCTCCTCATGGGATTCACGAATCCCAAGTTGTAAGGCGTTTGTTTTATCGACAACCTAGTCATTTGGAGTATTCTGAGAAAGATTTAGAATTTAAAATTGTTGAGCTGAAATGTGACGACGACGTGCTGAAGGTGCTGGTAGAGTCTAATTACTGGAAACAATTTGTGCCAATAGAAATTTTGGCTCTCTTTAGTAAAGTGGTTATGGAAAATGAGGACGATGTGGTTACGCCCTTGTGTGATTGAATGCTAGTTAAATGTTAGGCTGTTTCGTGCAAATTAAATTTGTGTCCATGATGTTCTAGTCGATGTAATATGTCTTAGTGTGTCAATTTGTTATGTTTGTGACCTGTTTGTAATGTGTAGTATGTATGAAAAAAGAATAAAAGTTTTATTATCAACTTTTAGCAAAAAAATTTATAAGGAATAAATGTTTGTGACCCGTTCGTGCAAATTAAAATTTGTAACTTATTTTGTCCAATTAATTACATTTAATTAAAATTTGTAACTTATTTGTTTCAATCAATTTAAATTTGTAACTTATTTGTTTCAATCAATTTAAATTTGTAACTTATTTGTTTCAATGACTAACTTATTTTTTAAAAAATTTCTAGCTTCTTTTTTAAAATTTCTAACTCATTTTTTAAAAAATTTCTAACTTATTTTTTTAAATTTCTAACTTATTTTTTTGAAATTTGTAACTTGTTTTTCATTAAATTATATAATAATTTTATGTAAAAATTAAAATTTGTAACTTATTTGTTTCAATGACTAACTTATTTTTTTAAAGTTTCTAGCTTAGTTTTTTTTTTAAATTTCTAACTCATTTTTTTTTAAATTTCTAACTTATTTTTTTTTAAAATTTCTAACTTATTTTTTAAATGTCTAACTTATTTTTTTAAATTTCTAACTTATTTTTTTGAAATTTTTAACTTGTTTTTGATTAAATTATATAATGATTTTAAGTAAAAATTAAAATTTTTAACGTATTTGTTTCAATGACTAACTTATTTTTTAAAGTTTCTAGCTTTTTTTTAAAAAAATTTCTAACTCATTTTTTTAAAATTTCTAACTTATTTTTCTAAATTTCTAACTTATTTTTTTGAAATTTCTAACTTATTGTTGTTTAAATTATATAATACTTTTCAGTATAACTTAAAATCTCTAACTTATTTTGTCCAATTAATTATATTCAATTAAAATTTCTAAGTTATTTGTTTCATTCAATTAAAATTTGTAACTTATTTTTTTTTAAATTTCTAACTTATTTTTTCATATGTCTAACTTCATAAAGAAATAGAGACATTATATTTAAGTAAAAACATACATAAAGACATAATTTAAGTAAAAACATAATTTAAATACATAAAGAAATATAGACATTATCTAAGTCAATGTGTTTTAACAAATACAAAAAACAAAGACTAAAATTTAAATACATAAACAAATACAATAAAAAAGATAAATCCTAATTTATGCGGGGTCTCTATCGCGGCCTAAGACTGTCATCTGGGTCGTCATCTCTAGCTATCCTCAGGCAAAGATCCATGATATCATATAAGTCAATTCTTGCAGTCACCATCCTGAGGTTGATGACGCGCTCCAAATGCTCAGCAATCCTTCCCATCCTGACACATGCTGTGCAATCAACCTGTCTCAGTGAAAATAACAAGTGAGTATGAATTTATAAAAAATAATAAAGTTAAGAAAAAGTACACAGCTTACCACAGAATGCGTAGGGGGATCTGACGCGATTGGAACCTGGGCGACAGGTGGCTCCACGAAGTCATCATCATGAGTGGGAAGGGGAGGCGCAGGTCTGGGCTCAGCAATGTCCTCCGCCGGCGTCACAAAGGGGTGTGAAATCTGAAAAAAGCACTCCATGTAGTCTGGGGCCACTTGCCCAGGAACTACACAGAGCTCCCCTGTAGGCGCTACATGATCTGAAAACTGTACCCACCGGTCGTCTATATCAGTACCTGTCAACGAATCACGAACCGATGGCAGAGGAACTGTCTGAATGTACCCCATCTGCCGAACCACCCTCTCTGGTCGAAGGTAGACGATGATCGGACCCCATCTGACTTGCCCCATGTACGAGGAGATCAAGTCATAGCCCCGAACTCCCCGATGCTCAGCATACGGCATCCAACAGACGTCAGTGACTGTCAGGGCATCAATATGTGCTCTGTAAGGGGCTTCCTTAATGCCGATCATCTGGGCCTTACCTGTAAGCCACCTACAGGCACGTGGGCTAGCCTCAGCAAAACCATCGTCAGCAACAGACCTGTGGACTGATGGAAAGTGCTCGTAAATCCAGCACTACAAACAGAAAGTCAACATCAGCAATCAAACATGAATTGAATTTTACTTTAATTTAAATTACAAGCAGTGATAGTCACCTGAAGTAGTGAAATGTAACCAGCCATCTACCGTGTAGGGGCCTGCGACACCTCGTTAAGCTGATCGTACAAGTGTACCAAAGCGGCCGCTCCCCAAGAGAATGTCCCTGCCTGTGCCAGGTCTCTGAATGCCTGCAGGTGCACAACATGGACATGGGTTGCACTCTTGTTAGCGAAAAGAGTGCAACCAACCAAATGAAGTAGGTATGCCCGAGCTGCAGCAACCCATTGCCTGGCCCGATACCTACCCTGGTACATGTCCCGAAGCTAGGACAACCGAACATGAGGCCCACCTGCCTGACGTGTCTCAGCTGTAGCCTCGTCTGGGGTGACCTCAAGTAGCTCCGTCAACAGCGCAACTGCGTCAGATGTAGCCAGTGGCCCGAATGAATGCAGCGCTCCAGTAATCGGGATATGCAGGAGCGACGAAACTTCGTCTAGAGTGATCGTCACCTCCCCTACTAGGAGGTGGAAGCTGCTCGTCTCACTATGCCACCTCACAACAAAGGCGGATATGAGTCCAGGATCAGTGGTGATCACAGAACACCTGATCAATGGATCTAATCCGGTGGCCGCAATGATACCTTCGATCTCAGCAGCCGGTCTCCCAAATTTATCTACTTTCCTACCATGGGAGACCAACTTGAGATCGGGTTGCTCCTAAATTGAATAACAATTTATAAATTTGTGTATTTCAAAATAAAAGAAATTACTTTCTAATTACTGGAATAAAATATGTACGTACCTGTCCACGCCATATGTTGTGTGCCACATGATCAGCAAATCCTATCAAAACAGATGGATCGCGTGGCCCACCGGGGAACCCCTCATCATCAGCAATTGTCCCATCACTAGCCACTCGATCAGACTCAGCACCATCGGCGGCTCCTGTCCTCTCTGGGCTACCATCAGACGCATGAGGCACATCCTCAGCCAACTGAGGAACATCCTTAGGAAACTGAGGAACATCCTCGACTCTCTGGGTAACCTGTTGCCTACGTGCTGAGGCAGTGGGCCTACGACGGCGAGGAACATTCTCAGCCACATCCTGACTAAGGTCTCTGCCTCTACCTGTGCCCACCACACGATGTAGACCTCGTGTTCTAACCATGATCTGAAATCATGAAGAACATTTACTTTTATTCGTCAAATTAAACACTCAAATAATTTGTGTAACAAAGCTTTCGAATCCTAACTAATCCACATAATTTATCCAAATCCACGGATTATATATTTAGTTCAACATAATTTATCCAAATAATTGACATAAAAATGCATATATAACAAATGCATATATAAATCACACCAAATATAATTTCTAATAGTCAACAGAATTCTAATAGTCATTTTGAATATAGTTTGTCACAACGGTTGCTTGAATACTATATCAATTAGGTTTAATCAGCATTAACTAAAATTCCAGATTTCAAAATGTCAATTGCTTAATTAAGATTCCCGCTTTGAAGATTCCAGGTTCCGTCAGCATTAATTAAGATAGAGTATACAGAGAGGAATGTGAGGAAAGAAGGGATTCACTGTCCTTATTGAAATGGCGTATCAGTGTGTTTAGAACATAGTCATAGGTGGTAATTTCTCACAGCAGTTTGTTGAATATATCAATTAGGTGAATTAGTGTTTAGAACATAGTCATAGGTGGTAATTTCAAAATGAGTAATTATTTCTCTCACTAGCTAGCAATAGCATGTAATCATAGTCTATGGATTACTTTTCTAACTTTTAGCCATACAATTTGCTGACTAATAAGTGGCAATCGGAGCAATTCAGAATACCTAGTCGGAGCAGTCACGATGATTGAGTGAACTTTACTTAAGTGGGATGTTGCAACTTTTCATGATTTTGGTGAATTAGTGCTTGGTGGTTCTTTTGTGAAGAAGGAAGAAATGAGTGTGGTCTTTCAGTTTCAATATTATGAATTTAGATGGTAGGCATGTTGGGAGAGGCTGTTTGACTAATAGTTTTGGATTACATAATTTCATTTATATAATTTAAGAGAATTTTTTTTCCACAGGGTATACTTTATCCTCTTCTTGCACAATCTATGATTGTAGTATATAAAACATGGTTGGAGAGGGTAAATTATTACATTTTTTAAATACTTTTAGTAGGATTGGATTGATGGGGAGTTTGAGCCACTTGTGGTAGCCTGGTAGGTATTAGATTCACAACTCCATGCTGCCATGTACCAAAGAAAAGGATGATTAGAAGATGTGATTTTCTGGAGTATCTTTTATACTATTTAAAGCTATTTTATATTCTTACAAGTACAAGCTAGTCAAGTTGGTTGCAATTTATGTTTTTATGTGGTGTGGTGTGCTAGCTAATTTTTATGGATCATGCAAATTTTGTTTTAGACTTGTTTTAACATTGGTTGACCCGCGCTCATTGTCTATAAGACACTCGTGCCAACCAATATAGTTGCCATTCTCTTTAAATTTTAAAAGCACACTACCGCTTTCTCTAGTTCTTATTTTTAAAGAATCACTACTCGATCTTAAGCCGGTAACAATAATTCAACTTCGATGATTCATGTTTGATCAACATAACTCAGTGTATGTTTAGCTTGACATCCATGATTCATGTTTGATCAAATTTTCATATCAACATGTATCAAAAGCAACTAAAATTTGTTTCTATGATTCATATTTGAGTTGTAATTGTTAGCTAATTGACAACCATAGTGCCTTAGCTGAATACCATTAGCTAATTGACAACCACACTGCCCACAACATAGCTTCATTAATCATGCAACTCAAATCACACCAAATTGTAATTCAATTTACACATATACATGCATATTTAAATCACACCAAATATAATATCAATTTACACATACAAATGCATATATAAATAACACAAACTAAATAATAATATGAACAAAAGATGGTTCTGGAATAATTTAAAAAAAAATCCAAAATTCTATAAAACAGGTACTCGTGGAAGAAGGTTCTTCCGCAGGAAGGAAAAGCACTCCCACGGAAGAACCTTTCTTCCGCGGACTCCAGCGGAAGATAGAATCTTCCGGTCGACCGGAAGCAGTCCGCGGAAGAAGGATCGTCTGCAACCTACGCGCTAGCAAGACCATGAAAAACGAACCAGACCAAGCATGTCTTCTACCCTATGGCCATCAAAAGCGATTAAAGGAGAAAAATGAGGTTAGAACACTAACCTATAGGGCGTAACGCGAATGCTTCAAAGCTTCAAATGCCGGCAATGGAGGACGACGCGGGTGGAGAAGAAGACCTTGACGCGGGGAGAAGACTGCTGGACGCGTGGAGCTCTGGTCGCGGAAGAAGAAGAACTCGAAGGTGAAGAAGCTTTGG
The DNA here is from genome assembly GCF_000004515.6 of Glycine max. Lineage (NCBI taxonomy): Eukaryota > Viridiplantae > Streptophyta > Magnoliopsida > Fabales > Fabaceae > Glycine > Glycine max. The sequence goes on along the minus strand of NC_016090.4, from coordinate 14,522,179 downwards.
GTCGCGGAAGAAGAAGAAGAAATCGAAGGAGGAAGAAGAAGCTTTGGCTCGCGGAAGAAATTTTGAAACAGAAAGGCTTTTTCATTTAAAAATTTTAATTTATTAATTTTATTATAAGGGCCAATTGTGTAACTTCACATAATTGTTGGGTGCACCAGCAATTTTGCTTGGTGCACCTAGCAACAGCCATTACTAAATGAGCATATAACATTGGTTTTTTTAATTTTGAAACCGATGTTAGTTCTTTTTTAAACACTTCAATAGTCATAGCCCATCTTAGAGAGGCCCAAAGTGGTGAGTGTAGGAAAAGGAGAATAATAATAACAAGATTTATGTGCAGCTTCATGCTGCTTCCGATGCTCCTAACGCCTTTGTTCACGATGTTTTGGCCCTCTGTGACCTCTTCACCGACACACGCAAGGACGACGCCACTGTTCAGGTCCCCGTTCCCAAGGTTCTATTATCTAATAACTAAGCTGTTGGGCTGACTATTCTAATCTTTGCTCCGGTCCTATTGCTTCTTCTTGTTCTTTTTTATCTGTCGATGAATTGTACACAATCACCTTTTTCATTCAACCTTACGTACTAGTGTATCACATTTGTTTCCTTTTTACAATCTAGAAGGCATAAAATGGGGAAGCAACCAAAACAACAACAAAAAAGGAAAAAAATGAACATGTTTTGACTGATAAATGCACATGATGTGGTGTTTTTTCTTGGAATGATGGGGTTCACTATTGATTCAGGCACGTTGTGGTGGAGGAACTTGCGTCGTGGGACTTGTTCTAGGAATGAAGAGGAGCTGAATGCATGCTTGAAGGAGGGGAAGTAGAAGGGATTTTCGGTTTCTGATGCTTCTTCTCCATCCTATATAGAGAACCCCTCATTCAGCTAGCAAGTGGCCTCTGTCTTCAACGGCAAGCTCAACATACTTGTCAGTCTTTTTATGTTTTGCATATATATATTTGAAAATTGTAATAGTTTGGGACTAAGAAATTCTCGTGCTTGGTAATGTAATTCTGCCTAGGTGGAGACCTCCATACTCTTACCAGGGAAGCATTTTCCTGAGCTGACAGTAAAGTATGTTTAAGTTAACTCAATCTTGGGAGAGGGCAGTATTTAGATATTAGATTATGATATTTGTCCAAGAAGACCATTGCTAATGCTACTAGCTACTTAGACAGTTAGACTATTATGCATCTCTATAGTGATATCTAGCTCTAATTGTCTTAAACTCTTAATTAATTGACATTGTTTCTTATGCTACTATCATAGTAGATGGCTTCTAGAACTTCATTATTTGTTGATTGTGATGTATACTATCACTTTGCTCAGCCATTACACATTATTTCCGGTTATAGTTCACTTTGTCCATTTTCTTCTCTCCCCCCCCCCCCCTTGTGACTAATCACCATCACCTTTTTATTAAATAGTAAAATATATTGTTAAATTTTTACTTCAATTATTTATTTGAACAGAAATGTTAATCCTTTTTTTTTTAATGTATCTTCACTTTAATTGTACTATTCAGGCAACACTATATTCTATAATATTTTGTTGTGTGTCCATTATCATTCTATTATATTTAATGTCATATTTATTTAAAATATTTTTATTTTTTATTTGATTAAAAAATAAAAACATTTTAGACAAAAGTATTAAACTTGTAAATTTATTACTTTAAGAGGTGATATAACAATATGGAAATCACCATTTTAAATGTCACACAGACCACAATTTTCACGTGGTAATCCCCAATCATAATTCACAAGTTAGGTCCATTACCCCATTCATTGCCATTATCTCCACCCAACCTATAAATTTTTTCCGTAGACTCAAATTCTCGCTTTCTGCACATCCTTCACTTTCAATTCCCTCTTTCTCCTTTGCACTCTTCTCTCTTTAATTTAAAGATACCCCAACTACTCAAACCAACACAAAACCACACTTGATTATCTCTCTACTATAAAATACATTATAAAATACACTCAAAGATAATTTTTTTCGGTGCTTTTTGCATTATAAAATATAAATATTTTTAATTAATTAAATAGTAAATAATAAATATTTACCTTTTCAAAATAATGTATTTTATTTATTACTTGTCCTATATGTTTTGTGTATAAGATAAAAAAGTTGTCAATAAATTGTCTTTAACAGGACTGAGAATCACTTGAGTTTTTATTTAGGATATGAATTTAAAGATCATGTTATAAATTTTTGTACTTTCTCGTGGGGTTGTTCAACTTGACTCTTTCTTGCGTGTAAGTACTTTTCTTTTGTTCTGCAATTCTGAAAAGATATAATGTACATAATATCTCCAATGATTTTATCATGCTAAAGAACAAAATTATGGTGAGAGGACTTAATATCTCATATTTTAAATGTATGGATCAAGATTTAAGAGTGAAGTTCCTGGTTAAATTAAGAACTTAAAAGTTCCTTCATTCAGGGACTACTACTACTAGACTTTGTTTTCTTTTGATTACTTGACCAACTTGAAATTTAGTATATATAAACGTTTTTCTTTTTTTATAAATAAAGGACCAGTCTTAAATTTTAGTATAAAACATTGAATATATTTGTATATGTAGTGATTTAGATGAAGGACAATGAAAATTAATTATCGAGTGAATTAGTTTAAATATTTAGTCCTAATTCATATAAGAATCTCACCTAAGTATTACTTTTTTTTAACAACTACCAACTTCATGATTAATAAACGTCCCCAATGTACATGTTCAAGTTTCAAGCTAACATTGATACACTGTGTTGTGAATTTCATGTCAAAGAGGATAAGAATTTAGAACCTTCAAACTCACATTCTTTCAGTGAAATTGTTTTCTTAGCTTAACTAATACTTTAGAGGCTTTGTTGTTTATTATCCGACTCAAGTATGATTAAATGTGGTTTCTAACAAAAATAATTAATTACTTTGCATAAACATAGGTAATGAAATTACCTGCATGGCATTATACTAGTGTAACTACAAGATTTGTTATTGCTATCACATATCTTCGACTTCTCACTCCTAGTCTGAAATAAGTAAATGTATTTTTTTTTTTATCAGTGTTCTTTTGAAATCTAAACTAAGCAAAAGTGTTGTTACATCTCCCTAAAATTTATGTAAGACATGGTTTCACCCAACAATGTGAATCACATTTAATTAGTTTGGTTTATGTCTGTTGTTGCTTATGGGTTCATGCTTCAAGAACATGCCATTTTTTATTCCTTTACATAGTTTTTATTCTCTCTTTGAAAAACAACTATCAAGTCAAATGTGTAGTACTTAGTCTTACACTGATATATTGTTTATCAGTCCTTTGTAAGTCAATTTCTGCAACTCAAATGCTCATTTCTTATTACAAGCTAATGGTAGTAATCTTTCTTTATGTATGGTAAATTTATTCAACGATTATTTGTGTTAATTTTTAGGGTTGAATGCTCTTTAAAATACCATTTCTTCAAGTTTAATTATTTGAAAATTTAATACATTGTGGTGAACCATGAAAATTGGATTCGTACAGGTGAGCATAACATTAATTGCTACTGGATTCAAGCGCCTAACTCAAGGTATTCCAACATGGATACTTTTCTTGGCATATTTGAATAAGTTTATTAGCTTGTACATAGAATATTTTAGTAATGTTGAGAGCTTGTTATAGTTCTTTGGCTTGTTATAGAAAACTTATTATTGTTGTTCATTAAGGTAACTATATTGTGCTATATTTTCTTTGTTGTCAATAATATTGAATGTTTTGTATTTCCAATGTCTTCATATAAGATCTTGTAAGTAATGTGATATTGTAACGAAAATAATATTTTTGAATATTTTAATTTAAAATTAATATATTTTTTTGTAAATTAGTTTTGGTTGGTTCATTGTAAAAATAAACAAAATATTTAAAAAAATTTGCAAAAAAACATTGGTTAGTTTAAAACCGATGCAAAAAATGTCTTTATTACATTGGTTTTTCCCAAAACCGATGTCATAAGCACATTCAATATCGATTTTTTTAAAAACTGATGTTGTATATGACTTTAACATTGATTTTTTCAAAAACGATGTAGAAAGTGTTTTAGAATACACAGTTTAACATCGATTTTTCATAAAAACTGATGTTTTTTGCACGACAACATCGGTTTTTCTAAAAAAATGATGTTATTTTTTGCATATTTTACTTTTTTTGTTTATTTCTTAAAATATGACATCAGTTTTTAACAAAATCGATGTTGTATGATATATTTTAATATTGATTTTCATAATTAATGTTAACGTTGATACTTTTAACGTTGGTAGTTTCAACATCGATTCAAAACCAATGTTGAATGTCTAAAATAACTGATATTAAAAGTGCTATTTCTAGTAGTGAAATTACATATCTGTTTAATCAATTAAATTAGACTTCTTTTATATAGTTATTAATAATCTTACACTTTATATTTTATATCCTTTTCTATATATTTATATTTATAATCTGTATGTAGATCAATTATTTTTTCACTACAAACATGTTCCCATCTTATCTTATATATCATTATTTTTTTTATATTAGTATGTTCTGTGTGTGAATAGTAGAATTATTGATGTGAATATAATTATTGCAAAATAAATAATGAGTTAACATCAAATGCTTAATTTGCAAGATTTTTTAAATTTAAATATTTTTTCTCCAATAAATATTATATTTTTATGTTTTTTTCCTAGTAAATTTTTGTTTTGCGTTGAGTCTCTAATAAAATAATAATTTTGTTTTTTTATCTTTAGCAAATTTTTTTGTCCATGATAAGTTAGTAAATTTTGTGTTTGTTACTTGATAAAAATTTTCATTTGTTATTAGTCAGAGCAAACACAAAATTTGCTAATTTATTAATAACTAAAACAAAATATTAAGAACAAGAAACAAAATTGTTGTTTTAAGCTATGTTTAGTAAGGCATCTCAGTTAGTCTCTAATTTTTTTACTAGCTAAAAAACTTGTTTGACTGTTCGGCAAACAAGTATTTTTAGTAGCTTTTAGCATTTTTTGAAACGCTACTTAAAGTGTTTTTAAGATGTTACCTTCTAACTTCTAACTTTTTATATTTTATTTTATTTTTATCTTCAATGTATTTATCCAATTTCCTAGTTATCCTTTTTAAATAAATTATTATTTTATTATTTTTATGTCATTTTACACTTTTTAGTTATTCCAATAGTTAATTTTATCGCATATTTATAATTTAATAAGCTAATTTTCCAGTTTTCAACTTTTAGCTATCAACTAGCTTTTCAACTTTTAGGATTTTCAGCTACCAACTAGTTTTAGCGAATATAATCTTATTAGGGATTCAATGCAAAACAAAAAGTTATTAGGGAACAAACATATTTAAGTTTTTTTATTAACTTTTTATGCTTTTTTAGCCACAATTGAAAAACTAAACTATTGTTATATATATATATAAGATAATGAGTGGGATAATTTTGGAATATAAAAGAAAGTAAGTGGGGATAGTTTTGGAAAACATAAAAGGAAGAAGGTGAGTTAGTTTGGGAAAAAATAATTTTAGAATAATGAGTTGTGCCAAAAATAAAAATGTTGCAATGATGAACTTAGAAAAATAACATTTTAAAATTAACGTTTGTATTGAAAAATCAAAATGTGAGGTACTGTCTCATTGAGAGTGATTAGCAATGAATAAAAAACACGTTTGGTAGATAAAATTAATATATTAATGAATATAATTTCTTAAAAAAAAGATTTGTTTGAAGCATTACTAGAAAATAGGTTTTTAACATCAATTATTAATCAATGTTGAAACTACTGATGTTAAAAGTATCAACGTTTAAAAATCGATGTTGTTTTATCAGAAAATAATATCGGTTTTCAGAAAAATGATGTTGTTTTCTATCACCAATATCGAGTTTTAGGAAAATTGATGATTTTTTTTAATATCTTATCTGTTTTTTTATTACCAACTTGTAATTATTCATATCATAGCTTATCATTCAAAGTTGTAAAAAACTCTAAAAAAAAATCAAAGTTATAAACAAAATATGCCATCAAGACTTATAAAGAAAAATTTACACAAATTAATATATCACCAAATATACCACTAAGAGTTATAAATAAAATATACCATGCACCGAGAGTACTTATAAACAAAAATTTCCCACAAATGTGTTTAGGATGTTCCAATTCTCACAAAATATACCACCAAGACTTGTAAACAAAAATTTATAGATCGATAATAGTATAATGTAATGTATTTTAATTACAAACAAATCCAAAATAAAATAAAGTTAGAAGTTGCATCGGGGAATTTGAGTTCCAGCTTGCAAATTTTGTGATTATACAAAAGTCCTCTATCCATTTCGAATTTTTGCAGTCTTCCTCCAATGATTACAAACAATCATGCACTCCATAATCCCTTCCAAATTCAAATGGGTGAATCCTACAGTTTTCATAAATGAGTAGATGGTACTCAACACATCCTGAAATTAACATTAAATGCATCTTAGATATGTATATGATTTTAAAATTTGACAGACAGAGGAATACTTAATTACTCACCAAACTGCTGCAAGTCACTTTGTACTCACTCAGCAAGACTTTAAAAGTGACCGAGTTAGGAACTTGGTGGTACAATGAGTGTTATTTAGGATAAGCTTTTGGTTCAGAGATGCTTTTGAAGATGGTGAGAAAGAAATGTCCAATTTTCATGTTGATCTTCATTCGTTGTTTCTAAACTCCATTTACAATATTAAAATTACTATTAAAAATAAATATGCATGCCTACCTACTAGTAGTAAACCAAGACATATGAGTTTCGTTGAATACATGCCATGAACTTGAAAGACACAATAGTGCATATACCCATTTTTGAAAACCAAGAATGATATCCCTATTCTAAAAAAAATTGGGGGCCTAAGGTTGTGGCAGAATTCTAACACCAACACAAAGTCTCATTAACAAGTATTTTCATGTTAGTAATACACACAAAGTCCCATTATCAACATTTGTATATCCAAAAAAATAACACATGTTTTTAGCAACATACACATAAACAAGCATTTTCATGTTAGCAATACACACATTAACAAGAAGCAATACACATATTAACAACAATTGTCATGTTAGTAATGCACTATACATTTAGATAATAGAAGGAACCAGCCCTAGCTTCTTGCTTACCATCTGATGAGGACATCAGAGATCAGAACCAAGCCCAATACCCAATACAAGGCATAGGAGGACCCATGACAAGAGCAAGAGCTAAAAAGACCCAAGAAGCGTTGCAACATATAGTGGCTAATATGAGGGCAATCCAATTGTATGAGGGGACCTAATATCTAGAGGCCTGCATGTCTGGGTTGCTAGTCACATGTATTGCTTGCTTGGAGTGAGAACATAATACAATTATTGACTAAGGCATTTAATAAAAAAAATAACAATAATAAAGTGCTTGTAGCTAGTTTTGAGACTTAGAGCTCAAGCTTAATTATGCCTAACTTAATCACTAAGGCATTTGAGTTATGCTTACAATGTTAAGATTTTATGTTTCTTTTATTTTCTACCAAGTACATGAGAACTGATTTGTATAAATCAATTGTGAAGTGAATGGATAAGGGCTTTCTGCTGGTTTTATCATTGAAGTGTGAGAAATGTCTCTGCTAGGGTTCTTCCTTGAACCGTTTGATCTTATCAAGAATTTCTCAATTCTTGTGGCGATCCTCAAGGCTTATCAAACATCATTGTTTGTGGTGCCCATCTTGTTCTTCCTTTCGCATGTTCTATGTCCTTGTTAATTTTCACAATCCTAATTCTATAATTTTGTTTGAATTTCTTATTTGCATATTCATTTTACTTAACCTTTTTCGGTATTTTTTGTGCCTATATTGTGTTTTAGAATGTTCTCTTTCACCTCAATTTGGAATTGTCCCAATCCGAGTTCTGTAGGCTGAGAAATGAATAAAAGTTAAAATACATTTCTGGTTCAATTGGTGTATGAATTCCATCCTAGAATTGGTCCGAAATGAAGCAAGGCAAGGGTTGGACATAAGGTTGAGTTCATCCATCATGTTCTGCAGTTTTGGGTAACCCTAAACCCCTAAATTCTGTTTGCGTAATGTGAATTGTGTAATTTTGTTATAGCCTTTTGTTTGGTCATAATTTACTCTTTCAATTTCCCAGTGTCTTTTTCTTCAGTTCTTGTTCAGTCAATACAGTTATGTATTTGTGTTCCTAGAGTTCATCCTATGTTCATCATTGTTTATAAAGTTTAATCCTTTCAATCCATGTGATTTGGGCTAAGTTGTTGTTGAGTGTCAAATATGTGCTTGTTTTTGTTGGGAATTTTAATCCAGTTTCATTCTGAGTCGCTGCAACTTCAAAGTTTCATTGCAAAATTATGTACTTCATTATTAGAAACATTTCAAAAAAAAAAAATCTGCAGAAAAAGAAGTTTTAAAAAAAAAGTACATTAGCTATGTTCATTAAATTCATTGCACACCACTTGTTTAATTAAATTCCTAAGTGTCAAGTGTCTTCTCTAATAATTGTTTTTCCATAAAATTAATGTTTGTTTTGCTTGTTTGTTGGTAGTGAAATTGTTCTTTACTACTTCTTTGCATTTGTTGGTGCTAATTTTTGTTTAAGCTTTGCGATTGCTACCTTTAAAAGTGCTTCTTGATTATAGATTGTTGGTTCAAGTATGAACTTTAAGTGAGGGAAAGAGTGGTAAAAGACAATGAGTGAAACATTAGAGAAAAAGCCATAAAAGAGAGCACTATACATGAGTGATACATCTTTGAGTATAAACACGTGAGAAGAGTGGTGGGGTCCTATTACTTCTTTTTTTTTTCTCTAGTCCTTTACTTGAAATATTACAGGTACAAGTGGTGATGGTACCCCTCCTCTAGGGGGAGACAATAGATTGTTGATTGAGGCCATTACAACCCAAATGCAAAAAATGTTGATAGAACATACTGATGAACTATATGGGAGAATTGAACAACTAGAAAATCAAGGAAATGGTGATGATGGTGGAGGTAGAAGGAGGAGATCGAGAAACAATGAGGGTGATGCTAGAGAGGACAAAATTGAAGGAGTAAAGTTGAACATACCTCCTTTTCAAGAAAAGAGTGATCCAGAAGCATATTTGGTGTGGGAAATGAAAATTAAGCAACTATTTGCATGCCACAATTGCACCAAGGATAAAAAGATGAAGGTGGTGGCCATGGAATTCATTGACTATGCTCTTATATGGTGGAACCAATTACAAAGAGAGAGGGCAAGATATGAAGAACCCTTGGTGGATAGTTGGGAAGAAATGAAGAGGTTGATGAGAAGAAGATTTGTTCCTTCTCATTATCAAAGAAACCTTCATAACACGCTACAAAGACTCACACAAGGTAGTAGAAGTGTTGATTAGAGCTAATGTTATGGAGGATCGAGAGGCTACTATGGCTCGTTTCCTACATGGGCTAAATAATGACATAAGGGATGTTGTGGAGTTGCAAAATTATGTGGAGTTGGAGGATTTAGTACATCAAGCTTCTAAGGTGGAACAACAATTGAAGAGAAAGAGTGCCATGAGGAGGAGTTCATCTAATTTTCACTCTCCTGGTTGGAAGGACAGAAATAAGAAGGATGGAGGGTCATTAACAAGCAATCACAATGTTACAACTCAAAGAAATCAAAATAAGCCCGATGAGGCACTTAAGAAAGCAAGGAGTAGTGAGATTAAGTGCTTTAAGTGTTTGGGAAGAGGTCACATAGCTTCTCAATGTCCAACTAAGAAGACTATGTTACTTAAGGAGGATGGAGAAATAATTAGTGAATCTTCTTCAAAATCTGCCCCATCTAGCGATGAAGATGAGCATGAAGAGGAAAGAGAGTCAGAAGGAGATTTGTTCATGATTAGAAGGATGTTGGGTAGTCAAGCAGTTGAATTGGATGATTGTCAAAGAGAAAATATTTTCCATGCAAGGTGACTTATCCAAGGGAAGTTACGCTCTTTGATCATTGATAGTGGGAGTTGCACTAATGTGCCTAATGCAAGGTTGGTTTCAAAAATGAATTTGGAGACTAAGCCACACCCGTGACCGTACAAACTTCAATGGCTTAGTGAAGATGGTGAGATGATTGTGAATAGGCAAGTTGAAGTGGGATTTTCCATAGGGAAATATGAAGATTATGTTTTGTGTGATGTGGACCTATGGAGGCTTGTCATTTACTTCTTGGGATGCCTTGGCAGCATGATAGGAGAGTCATGCATGATGGGTTCACCAATAAGTTCACTTTTGTGCATAAAGATTGCAAAACTACTCTTGCACCATTGGCTCCAAGAAAAGATGGTGAGGATCAATTAAAAATGAGAAAGAAAAGAAAAGCAGACAAAAAAGAAAAAGATAGAGAAAAAGAGAAAAGAAAAATAGAGTGAAAAGAAAAAGGAAAAAGAGAGTGGAAAAGAGAAAGAATGAAAAGAATCAAATCTATTTATAAAAGAAAAAAAAAGTGAAAAGGGTTATGCAATTGGGAAAGCCAATACTTTTACTTTTGAGTAAAGAGTGTAATTCAAAGGGTGCATGTCCTACTAAATCTTTTCCAAAAGAGATTTCTTCTTTGTTGCAGGATTTTGAAGATGTATTTCCCAAAGAAGTGCCTCAAGGTCTACCCCCTCTTAGGGGCATTGAGCATCAAATTAATCTCATTCTAGGAGCTTCAATGCTTAACAGGCCAGCCTATTGGAGCAATCCCCAAGAAACCAAAGAGATTCAAAAGCAATTTGAAGACTTGATGCAAAAGGGGTGGGTTAAAGAAAGCTTGAGCCCATGTACAGTTCCAGTCATTCTAGTCCCTAAGAAAGATGGAATTTGGAGGATGTACACAGATTGTAGAGCCATCAATAACATCACGGTAAAGAATATACATCCCATTCCTAGGTTAGATGACTTGTTGGATGAATTGTATGGTGCTTGTGTATTCTCTAAAATTGACTTGAAAAGTGGATATCATCAAATTAGAATTAGAGAATGAGATGAGTGGAAAACAACTTTTAAAACTAAATATAGGTTGTATGAATGGTTGGTTATGCCCTTCAGGTTAACCAATGAATCACGTGTTGAGGAAATTTATAGGAAAGCTTGTTATGGACTATTTTGATGATATTCTTATTTATAGAAAATCTTATGATGACCATGTTGTGCATTTGAGGTGTATTTTGGAATCACTTAGGTGTGAGAAATTGTATGCTAACACGGAAAAATGTGTGTTCTGTATGGACCATGTCATTTTTCTTGGATTTATTGTTAGCTCACAAGGAGTGCAGATTGATCTAGAGAAGGTGAAAGCCATTCAAGATTGGCCAACCCCAAAAAATATAAGTGAGGTAAGGAGCTTTCATGGCCTAGCAAGTTTCTATATGAGGCTTGTTAGAGATTTTAGCACTTTGGCTGCACCTCTAAATGAAATTGTTAAGAAAAATGTTGTCTTTGAATGGGGGGATCAATAAGAGAAGGCTTTTATTGCTTTGAAAGAAAAGTTAACTAATGCTCATGTTCTTGCTTTGCCTAATTTTGCTAATTTGAGCTTGAATGTGATGCATCTAGGTAGGCATATGTGTTGTGTTGATGCAAAAGGGGCATCTCATTGCATATTTTAGTGAGAAACTGAACGGGGTTGCTCTTAGCTATTCTACATATGATAAGGAATTGTATGGATTAATTTGAGCTTTGCAGACTTGGCAGCATTATCTCTTGCCTAAGGAATTTGTTATTCATAGTGATCATGAGTCTTTGAAATACTTGAAAGGACGAGGAAATTTGAACAAAAGGCATGCCAAGTGGGTGGAATTTCTTGAACAATCCCCTATATGATCAAGCACAAGAAAGGTAAGAATAATGTGGTCGCTGATGCTCTCTCCCGCAGGTATGCATTATTGTCTACCCTTGAAACTAAGTTCTTTGGTTTTGAGTACATTAAGGAATTGTATGACCATGATGCCAACTTTTCTGATATATATCAAACATGTTCTCATACTGCATATGATGGGTATTTTAGGCATGATGAGTATTTGTTAAGGGACAAGAGACTTTGTGTGCCTAAAGGTTCAATTAGGGACTTACTTATTAGATAGGCACATGAAAGGGGCTTAATGGGGCACTTTAGGGTTCAAAAGACATATGAAACCTTGCATGAGCATTTCTATTGGCCTCACATGAAGCATGATGTGTATAAGTTTTGTGATAAATGTCTTGTTTGCAAGAAAGCTAAATCCAAGGTCATGTCACATGGTTTGTATACTCCATTGTCAGTTCCTGAACATCCTTGGATTGACATTTCAATGGATTTTGTTCTAGGTTTGCCTCTGTCCAAGGGAGGAAATGACTCAATTTTTTTTGTGGTTGACAAGTTTGCTTAGATGGCTCACTTCATAGCATGCAAGAAGGTAGATGACGCTTGCCATGTTGCTGATTTGTTCTTCAAAGAGGTGCAAGATTGCATGGTTTACCTAGGAGTATTGTAAGTGATTGAGATTCCAAATTTCTTAGTCATTTTTGGCAGACTTTGTGGGGTAAGATTAGAACTAAATTGTTATTCTCAACTAAATGTCATCCCCAAATCGATAGGCAAACTGAGGTAGTCAATAAAACTCTTTCTACGCTTCTTAGAGCTGTCATTAAGAAAAATCTTAGGACTTGGGAAGAGTGTTTACAACATGTTGAATTTACTATATATAGTACTACTCAGATGTCACCCTTTGAAATTGTTTACAGTTTTAATCCTTTGACTCCTTTGAATTTGTTGCCTTTACCTAACATTTCTCAATTAAAGATAAGTCTGGGTAGGTTAAAGCAAAATATGTCAAAAAGTTGCATGAGAAAGTCAAGGCCCAAATTGAGAAGAAAATAGAAGGGTATATAAAGTATGCAAACAAAGGAAGGAAAAAAGTAAAATTTTTAGGAAAGAGCGGTTCCCTTCTCAAAGGAAGTCAAAGCTTATGCCAAGAGGAGATGGTCATTTTCAAGTTCTGACCAAGATCAATGATAATGTCTACAAAATTGATTTGCCAGATGAGTATGGTATAAGTACTACTTTTAATGTGGTTGATCTATCTCTTTTCGATGCAGGTAATGATTTTGTTGATTTGAGGGAAAATGCTTTTCAAGATGGAGGGAATAATGACGTCATCGAAGACCAGACCCAAACCCAGAAGGAAGCCCAAGACCTAATACAAGGCATAGGAGGGTCCATGACAGGAGCAAGAGCTAAAAAGACCCAAGAAGCGTTGCAATATATAGTGGCTAATAGTAGCTAGTTTTGAGACTTAGAGGTCAAGCTTAATTATGCCTCACATAACCACTAAGGCATTTTAATTATGCTTACAATGTTGAGATTTTATGTTTCTTTTATTTTCTACCAAGTATATGAGAGCTGATTTGTATAAATCAATTGTGAAGTGAATGGATAAGGGTTTTTTGCTAGTTTTATCATTGAAGCGTGAGAAATGTCTCTGCTAGGGTTCATCCTTGAACCATTTGATTTTATCAAGAATTTCTCAATTCTTATGGTGATCCTCAAGGCTTATCAGACATCATTGTTTGTCATTCATATCTTGTTCTTCCTTTCGCATTTTTTGTGTCCTTGTTAATTTCCGCAATGCTAATTCTGTAATTGTATCCGAATTTCTTATTTGCATATCCCTCATTTTACTTAATCTTTTTTGGTGTTTTTTGTGCCTAAATTGTGTTTCAGAATATCCTCTTTCACCTCAATTTAGAATCGTCCCAATCCGGGTTCTGTAAGTTAAGAAACGAATAAAAGTCAAAATGCGTTTCTAGTTCAATTGGTGTACGAATTCCATCCTAGAATTGATCCGAATTGAAGCAAAGCAAGGGGGATTCACATCACCATCACGATCAAAACCAAACATAGAAACGAGAGTGAGTAGAGCTGTGAGTGAGAGCGAGAATAAGAGCATGAGAGTGATAGTGTGAGAGAGAGAGTGATTGTGCAACACAAGTGGAACACGGCGGGCACATAACGACGCAATGAGCAACACAATGGTGGCACAGTGGGCACATTACATCGCGAGGAGTTGAGTGACAGTGAGAGAGCAAGAGTGAGACTTGCAGAGGGAGAATGAAAGTTACAATGCCGCAAGGAGGAGAGTGAGAGTCAGAGAACGCGAGAATGAGATAAAAGGGTTTGGGCGCCAGAACCCTTCTTTTATAAAAAAAAACACCCAACAACATGGTTTTTTAAAAAATTGATGTTAACATTGATTTTTTTTTAAAAAAATTGATGTTAACAAGCTCATGTTATTTACAAATATGCCACCACATTTTTGTTAACATCGATTTTTTTAAAAATCGATATTAACGTAGCAATGTTAAAACTATTTTTTCTAGTAGTGAAGGATATGTTATAGGGATAGAAAGCGTTATAGATTGATTACACTTTTATAAAAATTGAATACGTACATTTTATTTTGTAGGTTAATAATTTTTTCTCTGTAAATATAGATCCAATTTATGTAATCCATTAGCATTTTGCTTTTTTCATCCAATCTTATTTGATCATGTTGTGATACAATGACAACCACAAGAATATTCTCTTAAGGTCAAAATTACACTAAATTTTGCCTATGCGTGTCTCCTAGATCTATAAGTAGTTTTTATAGAATGATTTTTTTCTTTTAATTACTATATGTAATATTATGATATTTTTCATGTGTTCTAATTCTGTCCATAGGGTCATTATCCTTAACGGTTTCAAATTTGTTCCTCTTTCTAACAATTAGGTTTGTGTCTATTCCTTTTTATTTTCTTTTTTATTTTTATATATTTCAGATTTTATCTTATTTTCTTAAATTTAAATTGTTTTTATTTGGCCTAATGTGGATCTTTTACTTGGATATTTATTTTTTCTCTTCTTGGTTGTGAAATTTGAATTCTCATTTTACTTTTTTTCCCATTTCAGGTTGGTTCTCCTTGGTCCATATTCTCTTTTAAATATATATTTTGGTTAATTTCAAGTGCAAAATGCTTCAACTAATTTTATTGCATTTTGTCTTTAATACTTTTTTGTTTGCCTCTTTATGTTCACTTTTCATTGCTATACGGTTTTGTTTGAGGTTATTTAATTTGTTATTTTGACAATTACAAGAATGGATATGCTTGACAATTTTAGTATATGAAGGGTGTGGTCACTTTTTTTTATTTTTTTTCTCCTTCATTTTTGTTATCTTTGTTTTGTTCTATGTTTCTCAATGCTTCAATTGATTTCAAGTGCAAAACGTTTCAACTAATTTTATCGTATTTTTTCTTTAATTCTTTTTTTTTTTTTGCCTCTTTATGTTCACTTTCCATTACTATTCGATTTTATTTGGCACTATTTGATTTGTTGTTTTGACAATTTTAGTAATGGATACTTGACAGATTAGTATTTGGAGGGTGTGATCACTTTTTTTTGTTCTCCCTCATTTTTGTTATCTTTGTATTGTTCTATGTTGTGTGGAGGTTTATTCACATTTTGTTTTATAGGTATATTGTCACTTATAAATGAAGAATTTAAATCAAATTAGACAAAAAATATTAAAAGACTTTAGGAGTAAAGTTCAACAAGTCATCTTTTGATGAGGAACAAAAGAAAAAAACTAAAGCACAAAAATATAACTTTTTCTCTACAACTTATATGTCTTGATATGCTATTTTCAATTCTTTTTGGAATTTATTTTTTTATTATATTCTTATTCTATTTAAACAAATGACACCTTGTAGAATACTTTTATCAGAATGTTAATAGTCATCCAAAATATTTGAAGAGCCAGAAAGAGAAAATAGAAGAAGAGCAAGTTTTGTTTGTTGTTGGATTTTATGGGATGATATCAAACATTGATATTTTCACTAAGTGGTTCAAGACTTTTTGTGTCAAATTTGATCCATCTAAGGTTAGCATACACTTTTTCGTTTAATTTTTAATCTATAAATTTTTTTTTTTGCCATGTAAATATATAATTCAGTATATTATAATAAATTTATTTTATGTTGTAGCACAAAATTCTTATGACTAAAACATTCAATGAGTTTTGGGACACAAGTTGTTTCATTGTTAAAAAAATTTATATATATGCTTTTATGTTTTTACTTAAAATTTAAAATTTGCACTTTATCTTGTTTATTTGGTGAAAACTACGGGGTTCAAACAAAAACTATGTTAATTATTAGTTAATAGGCATAGCAATATTGAATTTACCCTTCGTCCATCAAACGGACCTATGAAACCCTGTCGATAATCTCTTCTCCCAATTGATCTTCATAATATACATCTTCCACAGTCAACATCGTGGAGGTAAGTGATCAATCATTCACATATTAAAAATTAAAAAGTAGTATTATATAAATAAAAGAAGAAAAAAGAACATACATTAGAAAGAAAGGAAAGAAAGAAAGGCTTACAAAGAATTTTGAGGATGAATTTGCCAGAAAATGACGTAAGAGCAGCCATCAACAGCACAAAGTGTCTCGAGCTTATTCATTAGAGGCTCAGCCATTGCCACATTAATATATCTTTGAATCAACGATCATAAATGCATGCGTGAGTTTAAGCCATTACACAAATACTAACATAACAAGGCTTTTCAAATGTCAACAACGTTGCAAAAAGAGAAAGAAAGAAAAGCACTAATCAAGTGTTGTTGTTTTGGTTTGGTTTCTTCTCACTTCTCACTTCATTCATTTGTTCATATATTTATTTGTTTCTCTTTTGAGAAGTACGGCATTTCTTACCGTGCTTTTTCTTGTTATCGATATCAAATAATTCGCATTCATTTACAATGATAAAAAGGAAGAGTTTTTCTTCGTATCAAACATTAATTGGGTTGAAGTCAATAAATTCAATATTTAATGACAAATACATAAAATTTGAGAATCATGGAGACTAATATTCCTGTCACTACTAAAAAAGCAAGCTTCAATGATGGTGATTTGACAAAACCGTCGTTGTTAGAATTGTGGTGGTATTTTTATAAATATCAATAAAATTATAATGATGCTTTTCTGAAAAACAACGTTGAAGTAGGAAAATGAAGACCATTGGAGAACTATCTTCGTAAGCACTAATTCAAAGATGGTTTTGGAAAACCGTCTTTGAAAAGGCAAGTGTTTTTGGCTTACTCACTTATACGCACAGGATCTTTCGCTTCCGCTGAAGAAGAAAAACCCTAGCCTTTCTCTTTATTTGTTCAACATCAATGGCTTCCTTGTGCTGGGATTATTCCAAGGCCCAAATGTGCTTCTTCAAGATTCTCCACATAATTTCATCCACCCCACCCTCCAAACAATAACAACAACAACAACAAGAACAACCAAAGGCATTGCCATTGATTTGAATCTCATGACCGAAGAATTTAAATCTTCTAGTAGCGAGAATGACAACTACTCTACCACTACTCAAACCAACAACAACGAAGGGTTTCTAGAGAAGAGTGTTGAAGTTTTAGAGAAAATCGACAATAGCAACAACATTAATGAAGTTAACAATCACGTGGAAACGACATCATTTCCATGTGAATCCGTGGTGTTGTGATAGAATGCGGGTGAGGGAGGAAAGCCATGTCGTGGTGGCACAATGGTGGGTATTACTCTAATTATGAATGTTGTCATCACGGTGTGTAAGGGAAACACACGAGATAGGAAAAGGAAAAGAACCACGGTAACACTGTGACACCTTCCTGTTGGATCAAGTGGCCTCAGAATAATTAAGAAGAGGGGGTTGAATTAATTATTAATGAACTTTTACTTATAAAAAATATATCCTTCTTAATGTTACTAGATTCAATTAGGCTTTTACTATAATGTTAAGAAAGTAAAGAACAGAAATAGAAACTTAACCAAAAGTAAAAGTGATAATTAAAGTGCACAACGGAAATTAAAAGTGTAGGGAAGAAGAAGACAAACACAAGAGTTTTATACTGGTTCGGCAACAACTCGTGCCTACATCCAGTCCCCAAGCGACCTACGGTCCTTGAGATTTCTTTTCAACCTTGTAAAATCCTTTACAAGCAAAGATCCACAAGGGATGTACCCTCCCTTGTTCTCTTTGAACAACCAAGTGGATGTACCCTCCACTTGAACTGATCCACAAGAGATGTACCCTCTCTTGTTCTCAGTTACAACAACCCAAGTAGATGTACCCTCTGCTTATACTACAAAGGATGTACCCTCCAATGTGTTAAGACAAAGTTCTCAGGCGATTAGTCCTTTGAAACTTTGTGAAGGGAAAACAAAAGATATCTCAGGCGGTTAGTCCTTTGAAATCTTTTGTTTATAGGAAAGGGAAGAATCAAAAGAACTCTCAGACTGTGTCGTTTTGAATTCTTTGACAAGGGAGAAGGGAGACACAAAAGAATTCAGACGGTTAGTCCTTTGTTCTTTTGGAAAAGGGAGAAGAGAGACACAAAAAGAATTCAGGCGGTTAGTCCTTGGCGAATTCTTTTTGGCAAAGGGAGAAGAGAGACACAAAAAGAATTCAGGCGGTTAGTCCTTGGCGAATTCTTTTTGGCAAAGGGAGAAGAGAGACACAAAAGAATTCAGGCGGTTAGTCCTTCGTTCTTTTGAAAAAGGGAGAAGAGAGACACAAAAATAATTCAAGCGGTTAGTCCTTGGCGAATTCTTTTTGGCAAAGGGAGAAGAGAATGAAAAAGATGAATAACACAAGTTTTTGAACAAAGAACTTTTCTTGGAAGAGAAAGTTTTGAACAAAAACTTTTAGAAGGATGAAGAGAAATGAAACCAGAAAGTTATGTTGAAAGAAATGAAAGAAGATGTTGAAAGATAGATTGAAAGATAGAATGATTGAAAGAAATGATGGATCATTTTTAAATTCATGCCATGGTCACATATTTATAATCTTTTGATGACTCAAGTCAAAGTTTGTGACTCTTGGCAATTTCTTTTAAAACTAGTCACTTAGAAAAGTTGTGACTTTTGAAAGAATCTTCAGAAACAAGTTACTTGAAGAATTGTGACTTTTGGAAATGAATTTTTCAAAAACAGTCACTGGTAGTCAATTACCATTAAGGTGTAATCGATTACACATCAACAGATGTGACTCTTCATTTTGAATTTTGAAAATCTTAATGTGACACCCTCTACCCCGACATATAAATAAATAAAATATATAAAAAATATCGGTAACCAAATTCACACGGGTAAAAGGTTCACATTCACTTCACTATTATCAATTAAAACTTATTAAAATATATTCGGCTCGAAACAAGGCCGTCAAAATTTACAAAAATATTTTGTTAAATCAGTGAGATAAAATAAAATAGACTAACATTATGCAATTAATATAAATTTATGCCCCACTGTCACATCCTATCAGAGCATTGTGTCCCGACGTCCTTCAGCACAAGGTTCCTTTAAGCACTTCACCTAGCCATCTGCTCCCCCGAACACAAGGTTCAAGATCATCACAGGATCCAAACACAAACAGCAAACTGGGAGTGAGTTATCACATTCCTAACTACTAGAGAGAAACAAAGCAACATATAGTAACCAAATACAATTTACTTAGCATATCTCACATTATTTCATCACTTTGTCATTCAAAATTCACTTTTCATCCATCAATCACACTTTTCAATCATCAATCACATTACACAAGAATCACACGTTCTAATCAAGACATAATAACACCTCAATTTCATAATAAACCATTAGCAAGTGCATGAGACAATTATGCTAAGACTCAAGCCTACATGTAATGTGGTACCATGTCAGTGAAAAACCACCCTGGGGCGCTTAGTAGTACATAACAAGACACACCACACAATGGGTTTGTCAGGTCACTCTCACTAAGTAAGATCATAGGGAGACCAGTCAGGTTCACGATGTTTTGTGAGAATGCTCCAACCATATGGGATCAGTATAGGCTTAAAGGAGCACTTAAACCCGATGACCCCCAAGGCCTACACTCCGAAGAGTCCGTCAGGGTCTCTCCCTCCTGATTCAGCTCCAACCCCTAAAATCATTTTAGCACACAGACACTGCTAGTGAATTATACAATACCCACGACCTCACACTCGTGTCTTAAACACGTACAACATATTGCGCTATAATTTAACACTGGTTCCTAAATAGGAACCTACACTTTCTCTTTAACACTGGTTCCTAAATAGGAAACCTACATTTTCTCTTTAACACTGCACATTTACACTTTTCTCAAGATAACACTGGTCGGGTTATTGTACAATTCACAGCTTACAACACAAATAATGTCACATCAAGAATTAATCACACATTTATTCACAACCAAAACTCATTCACAATTTCACATCTCATAATGTCACAATCCACCATCACATGTTTTCACGTATCTCACAATTCAACACCTGTTCTACTTTACACTTTTACTCAATCTCAATAACAATATTATAATCTCAAGGCAACATATTATTCCATAATTCATCACATATTTCATTTATAAGCACTGCTCATGAATTATACAATACCACGACCTCACACTCATGTTTAAAACATGTTTAACACAATTGCGCTACAATTTAACACTAGTTCCTAACTAGGAACCTACACTTTCTCTTTAACACTGCGCATAAACACTGGTCGGGTTATTGTATAATTCATAGCTCACGATATAATTAATGTAACATCAAGTGTTAAACACATTCACTTATTTACAATCGAATATCATGTCCACACTTTAACATCTCATAACATCACATCAACCATCTTATAACATTCCTAATGATATTCATAAGGTACAACATACACATGTTCATCAAATTTAACCATAATATTCTCAAACTCCAACACTTAATAATTTTTGGAATCATACTATAACACTCTACAATATTATTTACATAAATTATTAATATAAATAAAACCTCTATATATATATAAGCTAGCATACATCATATTGAATCACAAATTACAAAGTAAGCTTTCAATGCACAAATTCTAAATAATTATATGAACACTTTGGTCAATTTCAATTATGATATTAACTTTTTAAATTATATATAAAAACCTAAACAGCAAGAAAAAGAGAAAATACAAAATCAATATCTCTCTCTAAATTTCTCCTTTATTTCATCAATTCATATTAATTAGAAAAAGTACTCGATTTATAGGGTTCACGCTCAACACAATAGCATATCAATTCCACAACAATTGGTCTGTCAAACATATATAATTCACTGTAATAATTATAAGGATAAAATGAAAATTGCAAAAACACCCCAAAACCCATTCCAATTGATATCCCTAAGGATCCCTACACATGTTTTCACTAATTCCCAATTGTGAATAACCCATCCCTTACCTCTAAGCGGGCTCACGTGTCTTCAGCTAGTGATAGCAGCATCTCTAGCGGTTCCCTGAGATTCCTCCAATTTTTTTCCTCTAATTGCTTCGATAGAGTTTCCAAACGTCAAAGAGACAGAGAAGGGATTGAAGCCTCCACTTGTACTGTCATCATGAAATTTATTTTTCTCCCTCCACAAATATTATCTCACAAATTCCAACGGTGACATCGTGCTAAACTGAATTTCAAACAACATATCCAAATTTCATGAAAATCCAACGGTTAACGAAACCGGGATCATAGTTTTTCCCAGACAGCTCTAGGTTTCTGTGGGAAAGGAAAATGCTACAATGTGAGGGGTATTTATCTTAACTCAGACATAATATCAAAATTCCCAACGGTTAGAATGCTCATAATTGGGTTGCAAACGTGGTTCTCAAATTTCACGATGATCCAATGGTGAATGAGTCCGAGATCGTTATTTTTCTAAGACAGGTTAGGTGGCCTGCGGGAAAAAGAGAGGGTTTTGGGAGAAGAGAGAAAAAAAATAAAATTATGAGGTAGAGGAGGCTGAGAAGTCAGTCTGAAAACTGACCTATCATGTTGCTATTTACAGCTAGGGGCATTTCCAACCTATTATTTACTCTATTTATTATTTATTATTTTATAAAAACAAACTTTATTTTATTCTCTATCAAACAAATAAATAAAATACCCTTTTTATTTTCTCTCAAATCATTATTTTAATTAATAATTATATCTCCTTATTTATTTATTTATAAAATCTCATCATTATTTTTAAAATTCTATTTATTTATAAATAACAATTCTTTTTAATCTAGTTTACGAAAATTGGGATGTTACACTTAACGTTTTAAAAACACTGGTAATCGATTACATGATTATGGTAATCGATTACAGCTTTGTAAATCAATTTGAAAAATAATGCTGGCTACTGGTAACCGATTACTACCTTTTGATAATCGATTACCAAAGAGTAAAACTCTTTGGTAAAAGATTTTGTGAAAACTTCATGTGCTACTCAATGTTTTGAAAAACTTTTTAATATTTATCTTGATTGATTCTTCTCTTGATTCTTGAATCTTGAGTCTTGAATCTTAATCTTGATTATTCTTGATTCTTGATTCTTGAAACTTGATTCTTGAATCTTGAATCTTGAAACTTGAAACTTGATTCTTGAATCTTTGCTTGAAACTTTGCTTAACTCTTGATTCTTTGGCATCATCAAAATAACCTTGGAAGACATTGTTTCCACACTTCCACCCCGACATACATCTAAACAAATAAAATATATAAAAAATATTGATCAATAAATTTACATGGATAAAAGGTTCACATTCACTTCACTATTATCAAATAAGACTTATTAAAAACATATTCTGCTCAAAACAAGGCCGTCAAAGTTTACAAAAAAATATTTTGTTAAATCAGTGAGGTAAAATAAAATAAAATAACATCATGCAATTAAAATAAAAACTCATCCCCAATGTCACATCCTATCAGAGCATTGTGTTCCAACGTCCTCTGTCACGAGGTTCTTTAAAGACATCCACCTAGTCATCTGCTCCCACGAATACAAGGTTCGAGATCATCACAGGATTCAAACACAAATAGCACACAGGGAGTGAGTTATCACACAAAAAAATAACAAAATAAATAAACAAGACGTAATCAAAATAAATTATGGAAATATTTATAACATAACTCAACTTAATACAACCTATGTCACTTCACCACTTTATCTTTAAAATTTGCTTTTTTCAATCACTAATCACATTATACATGAATCACACACTCGAGTCAAGACGCAATAACACTCATCAATTTCATAATAAACAATTAGCAAGAGCTATGCAACAATTATACTAAGACTCAAGCCTACATGCAATATGGTACTATGTCAGTAAAAAACCATCCTGGGGCGCTTAGGAGTACATAACAAGACACACCACACAATGGGTATGTCAGGTCACTCTCACTAAGTAAAATGAGAAGGTGACTAGTCAGAATCACTCTGTTTTGTGAGAATGCTCCAACCATATGGCATCAACATATGCTTAAAAGAGCACTCAAACCGAGTGTCTTTACTCCCAAGGCCTAAACTCTGGAGAATCTGTGAAGGCCTCACCTTTCTGATTCAGGTCCAACCCCTAAAACAATTTTTGCAAGCAGACACTCCTCATGAATTATACAATACCCATGACCTCACACTCGTGTTTCAAACACGTTTAACACATTGCGCTACAATTTAACACCAGTTCCTAACTAGGAACCTACATTTTCTCTTTAATATTGCACATCAAGTGTTAACCACACACTTATTCACAACTAAAACTCATGTTCACAACTTCACATCTCATTATGTCACAATCAACCATCTCATGTTTACGTGTATCTCACAATTGAAGACATTCAACTTTGCACTTATACTCATCATCCATAACAATATTATAATCTCAAAGTAATATATTATTCTACAATTCATCATATATTCAATTTATCACTTATATATAATTTCAATCACAATTTCATAATCCCAATATAACTATTTATTACGCTAATCTTATTCAAAACACAAACAAATTATACAAAAATATTTCTCAATCCACGGGGAGTAAAACCCCTCAAACAATTTCACATAATCATACAAGAAGAATTTCAATACAATAAACATCCCAAAATAAATCCCAATTTGATCCTTTAAGACATGTTCATTCTAAACCCAATTGTGATAAACTCATCCCTTACCTCTAAGAAGGCTCACGTGTGTATTGTGACAGCAATAGCGGCATCTCTAGTGGTTTCCTAAGATTTCTCAAGTTTTTCCTTTGATTGCTCTAATAGGGTTCCCAAACGTTAGAGAGAAGGAGAAGGGATTGAAGCCTCCATTCCACTATCTACGTGCGATGAGTATTTCTCCCTCGAAAGACGTTATTTTGAAAATTCCAATGGTGAAGATGTGCGGAAATGAATCATGAACCACATATAAAAATTTCACAACAATCCAACGGTTAATCAATCCAGGATCATAGTTTTACTGAGACAATTTTGGGTTTCTGTGGGAAAAGAAAAAGCTACAATACAAAGGGTATTTCCGACATGTTTTCATAATTCCCAATGGTGAGAATGTTCAGAAATGCATTCCAAACCTGGTGCTCAAATTGCAAGATGATCCAACGGTGAATGAGTCTGAGATCATCGTTTTTCTGAGGCAGGTTTGGTGGTATGCGAGAAAAAGAGAGAGTTTTGGGAGGAAGAGGAGGGAAAACAAAATTGAAAGAAAGAAAAGGCGTAAAGAGTATCGTCAATCTGAAAACTGACCTAAGATGCCTCTATTTATAGCTAAGATATTCACAGCCTATTATTTACTCTATTTTTCTATGTTTATTTATTTCCTATCAAATGAATAAATCAAATATCTTTCATTTTTTTCCCTTCAAACCATTATTTTAATACATTTATTTATCCTTATTTTTTTTAATTATAAAATCTCAACATTTTCTAAAACTCTATTTTTTTACTAAAAAACCTTTTTAATTTATTTACGAAAAAATGGGATGTTACAAACACCACCATTGCGATGGCTCACCGTGGTAGCATGACAGAGCATTGGTGAGAGAGAGGGCAATTAGGGAAAGGGGGCACAAGGAGTGGTGGTGCCTGTTCTTTGATTCAACGATCATTTTGGCCATGAAGAGGGGAAGGGAAGAAAAGAATATGAGGAGAAAGAAACCGCCAAAATTCATTCTGGAAGTGGAGCACAACGGAGCTCTATCGTCCATGACGGTGACAATGAATATCTATTTCTTTATATTCACTCCTTCTGTTTTTTATTTCCCTATGATGCTTTGTTTTTCTAAGGATCTTTCTCTGCAAAGTTGTCAACATTGAGATGTGTGTGTATTTTTGTGAGTCAATTTTATTATGTTTCTTTTGTTTTTGAGGGCAGTGCTCAGGGATCTTGAGCCTCATAGAAGAATTTATAGAGGTCTTAATTTGTGAACATTAACAGTTTTCAATCTCAATTAGTGCTAAAGTCTACTTTTGGTGAAATTAGATGCTAACTTTTAATTGGGTTTGATATTCTTGATTGCTGCTGTTTCTCTTGTTTTCATATGTTAGTGCAATCTTATTTCTCTCATTGTATCTTTGTATTATGGAAAATAGGTCTCATTTAATTGAAATGAGTTCATGACTTTCCAGGTTCCAAGTGATCAAAAACTGCCATCTCTTTATCTCTTAGACAATATTGTTAAGAACATCAGACGAGATTTTATAAAATATTTTGCTTCCTGATAGAGGACTATCCAAGGAGGAAGAGTTTGGCTTAGGTGGGCTCAATATGGATTGACCAATCACTTTATTATTAGATTAGTTATTGGGCCTTGGGCCTAATTTAGGATTATTAGTAAGAGTTATAAATAGACTTCTTAAAATACTTTGTTGGCAGTTTTATGAAATTTTCATATTAGACACAATTAAAAGAGTGTGTTTCTTGGTTCTTGTGTGAAACCTTAGATTCTTACCAAATAATTCTATTCTTTGTGGCGAATCATCCTCAACTTATCAATCTCAACTTATCAATCTTCCAAATTGG
The DNA here is from genome assembly GCF_000004515.6 of Glycine max. Classification (NCBI taxonomy): domain Eukaryota; kingdom Viridiplantae; phylum Streptophyta; class Magnoliopsida; order Fabales; family Fabaceae; genus Glycine; species Glycine max. The sequence goes on along the minus strand of NC_016090.4, from coordinate 14,496,248 downwards.
CTCTCGAGTTTGCTGAAGCTAAAAATTGAATCTGCAAATCAGGGTTCCATCAATTGGTACCGGAGCTTTGGTTCTTGAAATCAGGTGTTATCTATCCTTTGTGTTTATTTGTTTCATGTGTGTGTCCTTCTTTGTTTGTTCTGTCAATTTTTTTGTTTAACACTATATTATTATTTTATTTTCCTTTATTTTATTTCTTTGAGTCTATCTTTCTTTTCTGAATTATATCTGGTATCGATATCTTTTTATCTTCTTTCTTTTTTAATAAATATAGCATTAAAATTCGTGCAAAAAAAAGGAAAGAAGGAAGTTAAAAAAAAGAAAGAAATCTAGTTTTCATATTTGGAGGCAAAATTCGTTTACAGTCTAGATTTGGATTTTTCCAATCACATATTTGCATTCAAATTTGAATTGTGTGCCAAAAAAAAGTGCAGAGATAAAAAACAAAAGAAGCAAAAAAAAAATAGAATATGCATTAAGAGTCTTTCTTGTTTTTGCATACCTCTATTTCAAAAAAAATGTGTCTTGTTGGTTATTTACATCTAGTATAGTTCAATTCTTGGACAATTCTTTTCTTCATTTTGGAGTCTTTTAGTTTGCCTTCCTTGGCATTCCTTTTGAGTATTCCTTTCATTATTTTTGTTTGTCTTTAAAATGTTTGTCTTAGAGTATTTCTTTTCTTGGCTTCTTGAGTTGAGTTTTGATTTGTGACATATTTCACATTGAATACTTCTTGATTTTGAGCTTGAAGGTTCTGCATACGAAGTGAAAAGAAGCAAGAGTGGTAAAAAGAAAGAGTGCATATTATAAAAGAAAAAAAAGCCTTGAAAGAGTGATACACGAGTGAACTTGAGTGGTGAGGTCCTATTCTATTTTTTACTTGTGCACTAACTTTTCTTGTAGGTATGGCTTCTACAAGTGGAGATGGCACTCCACCATCTCCAAAAACTGCAAGGCTCATGGTGGAGATGATTAAACTTGGTGATCAAATGAGAAGGATGAGTTATGACAATGAAGAAAGGATGGAGAGAATGAGGAGAGTTTGGGAAGAATACACAGGAATAGTGAAGCTTTAGGTGTGAGGATTGAAAATATAGAGCAAAGAAGAGAAGTAAGATCATCTAATTCTTCTCATGGAGAAGATGAGGGGTATGAAGAGGATGAGGGTGGAAGGAGGAATGAGAGGTATAGGGAGATAAGAAATCATAGAAGATATGGAGGTAGACAAAGAGAGGAAGGGATTGAGGGGGTGAAGGTGAAGATCCATACTTTTTAAAGGGACTTGTGATCCAGAAGTGTATCTTGAGTGGGAGATGAAGGTTGAGCAAGTCTTTGCTTGCTACAACTACGATGAAGAAAAAAGATCAAACTGGCCTCCTTGGAGTTTGAGGGATATGCCTTAGTGTGGTGGAATCAAGTGAGGAGTGATGTTGAGAGGATGAGAAGGCCTTTGATTAATACTTGGCAAGACATGAAGAGAGTTTTGAGAGAGAGATTTGTGTCGTCCTATTATGGGAGAGACCTTCACAACAAGCTCCAAAGACTAATTCAAGGAAATAGGAGTGTGGATGAGTATTACAAAGAAATGGAGATTTCCTTGATTAGGGCTCAAATTGAGGAGTCTCAAGAGGCCACCATGGCAAGGTTTTAGCATGGTCTCAGTAGGGAGATCCAAGACATTGTAGAGTTGCAGCACTATGCCACTTTGGAGGATCTCATTCATCAAGCTATTGAGGTGGAGCAGCAATTAAAGAGGAAGCAAACATATAAGAAGTCCCTCTATGACTCTTCAACTTGGAAAGATAAGGAGACATTCAAGAAGGAGGGAGGATCTTCATTCAAATCTCATGAAAAAGGTGCTACCCTTGGTAAAAATAATTCTAACCCTACTCCCACTTCTTCAAAGGCGAGTTCTATTAAATGTTTTAAATGTTTGGGAAAGGGTCATATATCCTCCCAATGTCCTAACAAAAGGACTATGGTTGTGCTGGGTAATGGGGATATCACTAGTGCGTCTTCTTCTGACTCTTCTAGTTCTTCTAGTGAGAGTGAAAGTGAATGTGATGTACAGCCCCTGGAAGGTGATCTTTTGATGATTAGGAGGTTAATGGGGAGTATGTGTAAGGATAGAGGGGAAACTCAAAGGGAGAACATTTTTCATACTAGGTGCATGGGCATGGGGAAAATATGCTCTTTGATTATTGATGGGGAGTAGTTGCACTAATGTAGCTAGCCAAAGATTGATTGAAAAGCTTGCCTTGAAAAATTCCCCTCACCCTAGGCCTTACAAACTACAATGGTTGAGTGAGAATGGGGAGCTAGTTGTAGATAGACAAGTTTTGATATGCTTCTCAATTGGAAAATATGTTGATGAGATACTACTTGATGTAGTCCCTATGGAGGCTAGCCATCTCTTACTTGGAAGGCCTCGGCAGTATGATAGGGATGCTGTCCACAATGGTGTCACAAACAAATTTTCATTTGTACATAAAAGGCAAAAGGTTACCTTTAAACCTTTGTCTCCAAGTGAAGTTTGTGAGGATCAAATAAAAATAAGAGTGAAAAGAGAACAAGAGAGAAGAGAAAAGAAAAACAAAATTGATGAAAAGAGAGAGAAACACGAAAGGAGAGAAAATAAAGAAAAGAGTGAAACCGGAAAAAAAAAAGATGAAAATCAAGAGAGAAATACAGAGCTTTTTCATGAGAGAAAAAGAGGTGAAGAAAGTGATGCTAGCTAGGCAACCTATGTATTTACTAATGCCTCATGATTATTGTTTGTCTTCTATTGCTAGCACTTTGCCTATAGATGTGGAAGAATTATTGAAGGAGTTTGGGGATGTCATTACTAAAGACACCCCTCATAGGTTACCTCCTTTGAGAGGGATAGAACACCAAATTGATCTCATTCCAGGAGCTTCCTTACCAAATAAGCCAACATATAGAAGCAATCTGGAAGAGACAAAAGAGATCCAAAGGCAAGTGGAGAGCTTGATGGAAAAAGGATGGGTGAGAGAAATCTTGAGCCCATGTGTTATGCCCGTCATTCTGGTAAATCAAACTCTATCTCAACTTCTAAGGTACATGTTAGGTAAGAATTTGAAAGCTTGGGAGGAATGCCTACCCTATGCTGAATTTGCTTATAATAAGGTAGTAAACTCTACTATTTCTTATCCTCCTTTTGAGGTAGTTTATGGTTTTAATCCATTGTCTCCTCTTGATTTGTTACCTTTTCCTAACACTTTTGTTATGATGAATAGGGATGAGCTTTCTAAAGCCAACTTTGTTAAGAGTTTGCCTGAGAAGGCGAAAGCACAAATTGAGAAAAAGGTTGAACAATATGCTAAATATGCCAATAAGGGCAGAAATAAAATGGTTAACAAACCGGGTGATTGGGTTTGGATTCACTTGTGGAAGAATAGGTTTAATTCCAAAAGGAAATATAAACTTGGAAAAAAGGGAGATGGTCATTTTCAAGTTTTAAAGCGCATCAACTATAATGCATATAAAATTGCTTTACCACTTGACTATGGTGTGAACAACATTTTAATGTTACTGACTTGACTCTTTGTGATGTAGCTCCCTTTGACATCAATTCGAGGGTGAATTCTTCCCAAGAAGGAGGGTATGATAGAGGACTATCCAAGGAGGAAGAGTTTAGCTTAGGTGGGCTCAACATGGACGGACCAATCACTTGAGTAAGGAGTAAGAGATTTCAAGAAGAGTTTGACGAGAGACTAAATTCTCTCATGGAGGAGAGAGAAGAAGAAGCGAAGCTCATTTATTTTAGCCAACTTTGAGAATAAGATTTATTTTGTTTTTAATTATATTTTCGAGCCTATTTTGTGGACCATGCATTGTTTTGATGATTTCGAAAAGAAATCACTCGATTGTCATCATCAAAAAGGGGGAGAATGTGAATGTATGTATACATGATTTTGATGATGCCAAAGATAACCGCTTATAAGGTTTGATCCAAGTCAAGAATTCAGAAATTCAGATAATAACTCCCAAGAGTCACAACTCTTCAGAAAATAACTCCTGAGAGTCACATCTGTTCAAGAGATTTTTGAATGGTCATCAAAGGCCTATAAATAGGTGACTTGGGACACAAAATGTATGAGAGAGATTTCAAGAGAACTTCATTGTCAAACGCTCTCTCAAAAGAAACTCTTGGGCAAACACTTGCAAATCCATTAAGAGTTCATCCATGGACTTCAATTGTAATATCCTTCTCTTCAAGAGAGAATTCCTCTTCTTTCTTCTTATACAAAGAGATTGATTAAGGGACCGAGGGCCTCTTAAGTTGTAAGGATTTCTGAACACAAGGGATGGGTTGTCCCTTTGTGGTTCAGACTTTGTAAAAGGATTTTTCAAAGAGAAAGGAAAATCTCAAATGAGTTGCTTGAGTACTGGACGTAGGCACGGACTCTGCCGAACCAGTATAAAAACTGTGTTTTCATTCTCTCTTCCCTTATCTCATTTATTTTGTTGCAATCAATTTTGTCTTTCATGTTTAAAGAACATTATTAAATTGATTACTGCTTCTTCTGCATTCTGAGCCTATCTCTTTTAGAAGGGGTTAAAAGTTTGTTAGTGAGAAATTAATTCACCCCTTCTTAAGATATCTGAGGCCACTGGTCCAACCCCTTCTTAAGATTTCTGAGGCCACTGGTCCAACATATTTTTGGACTTGTAACTGCTACCTTTCTTATTGATATTTTTAAGTCTTTTAATTATTAGATTAGTTATTGGGCATTGGGCTTAATTTAGGATTAAGTAGAGTTATAAATAAACTCCTTAACACACTTCTTTGTTGACCGTTTTTAGATCAGACATATTTAAGAGAGTGTCTCTCTTGGTTCTTGTGTGAAACCTTAGGTTCTTATCAAAGAATTCTATTCTTCATTGCGAATCATCCTCAACTTATCAATTCTCAAGATTGTGGCGTTGTTCTTTCCATCTCCTTCTCTAATTCCGTTTTTTTCTTTTTATTTTTTCCAATTTTATAGAGTCCCAAATTGATTCCCGAGTTTGCTGAAGCTAAAAATTAGATCCGCAAATCAGGGTTTCATCACTTCCAGACTACCCGAGGTCAAATATTTGTTATCTCTAACCACTTTACCTTCATATCTTTATTTTGATATGCTTATATGATGAATCCTTTAGATTGTGAGGTTATGAAAATGTATACTGAACTGTTCTAATAAAAGTCAGTTACATGAATCAAGAGATGGTAAGAATTCTTATATTTCCCTTAAAAATGAATAATCTATTTATAAAGAAATGGAACCAATTTTTCCCTTTGCATTTTTTCCTCCGATATATGTTTTCTAATTCTATACACTTATTTTCTAATTCTGTTTATTTAGATAGGATGTTGTTCTTGGCTTCCTTATGGTGTGATTTACCCAATGATATTATAGGTTAAGAAGCTTGAGGAGCTTGGGATTGGAAGGCCATCAACATATGTATCCACGATAAAAGTTTTGCAAGTATTTTACAACTGGAACAGTGTAATGCCATGACCATTCCATAGCATATCTTATCTATCATATCACATCAAAGTCTAACAATTTAAATTCTAAGATGTGACTTAGTAAGATAATTGTATAGGTTGTTTAGGTCTTTGATTTAGCAGAATTGGTTTTAGGAACTCAGGGCCCGATTTTTTTTTAAAAAACTTGTTTGATAAGAGCAGTTTTTGAAAATTGTTTTAAAATATATCTCCAGTTTTTAAATCAAAAAAACCAGAACATCTCTAAGCTGTTTTAGTTTTTTAACTTGTGATTTTCTATTACTTATGTTCTTTCTTGTAGTGTTTCATCTTCTTCCCTCATTCTTGCTTAGTAAAATTAGTTTTAAAATTGTTTTATAAAATAGCTTTTAAAAACTAAGAAACAAAAACACAATCAAACACACCCTTTGCTATATTATTACTCTGCACCAGATTAGAAATTGGTAGAGGTAGAGGTTCAATTATCTGATGAATCCATCTAATGGCATGTTTACATTAGATTATTTTAAGGAGAGTAATCGCTTATATTTTAAAAGCTCTTCAAAATAATTTGAGCCAAACATGCTCAAATTAATTAACTGTTCCCATCATTTGTAGTTTGTGCACATAAAATTCTAACAATTGCTCATTCCTTCATGTTATTTTTCAATCATGGTTGATTCAGTGTTAGGCAACCACGACTATATGGGTGATGCAGAGGCTCAATTGAGCCCGGTCCTTAGAGAAATTGATAGCAGATGGCTTTGCTCAAGGTCCTTTATTGTAGATTCAGGTATTTTCTTGCTCGTTTAATTGAGGTTTTCTTGTAGTTCTAGCCATTCAAAGGTAAGTATTCCCTTTATTGTAGATTCAGGTATTTTAGTTTACTTGTATTTGGAGCAATATGTTTCACTCTACATCTGAATTTAATCAAATTTCCATAACATCTGAATCTCTATATTTCTTAAAAATGTCAGTCCTCAAATTCTAAGTATACGTGGTGCCTTCAATTCAAATGAATAATTAACCTTTCACCGGATAATTTTTTTAATTGACTTTAGACACTAGAGGAGCATTAAGAAACATGTGACAGAATGTCTGCAAGTAGCTTTTTGAGAAGAATAGCAACATAAATTGGAAAATAAAAATGAGATAAAAGAGAAGTAACATTCTTTAACCGAGTTTAGTATAATTGTTTTGCTTTTTAGGTATACTAAAAAGCCTCATGCAGCTATATATATAATGATTTATTTCCCACTGATACCTTTTATAGGCCCTTGATAGGTGATGCCTTAAGTACACTGACTTTGAAGGAACTTAAGCAGTTGGAGAACAGACTTGAAAGAGGAATCACTAGAATCAGATCTAAGAAAGTACGATGCAAATGTTGCAATAACGTGTAATTAATTGATGATGAACTAATAATTTGCAATACTCAAACGTGACATAATTTGGCTTATCTAAAGCTAAAGCTAGTTCTACCTTTTAATTGAGATTTTCCCATTAGAAAAATGATTAAATCTCTTAGCTGGCCATTTGCTAATATTGTTTTTGTTCCTCTTTTCTCTCTAACTACATCAGCATGAGATGCTACGGGCTGAAACTGAATACTTCTAGAAAAGGGTAATTCATCATTTGTATCTATCATGAGACAAATGTTGGCTTGTTCATCATCTAGACTGTCGCTTTTCTCACTGTCTAAGTCATCCCAAGTGATCATCAGACTTTTCTTCTTCTTTCCCCTAGAATATCTCCTCTTCTTTTGCTGGGGACATTTAGCCTTCATGAGTCCAGGCTTTCTACACTCAAAGCAAATGATCTCATTGTTTTCCTCCTGATTCTTCTTTTTGAATATGGAATCTTTATGTCTAGAGGAATGTTGAAACTTTCCCTTCTTCATCATCTATTTGAACTTCCAAGACATGAGGGTCACTTCACCATTTGTGGATCCATCGGAGTTGTCTAGTCCATCAGATTCCTATATCTATACTTTTACTACTTTGGAAAAGCTCTTATTTTCTTCTCTTCTAAAGCTTGTCTCTTTAGACTTGATGGCAGCAAAATTCTTCTTTTGTAGATGTTCCCTATTTTAAAGATAACCTTCATGAACTCTCAAGATGCCCAACAACTCATCCCATGCAAGATTTTTCAAATCTCTTACTTCCTGGATGGTTGTGGTCTTGGGTTCCCACACCTTGGCAAAATTGTCCAACATCTTCAAGTTTATTTGAGCTTTGGAGTATGTCTATCCAATAGCTTCTAGATTGTTTAAAAGAACTTAAGTTTTCCAAACATGTTATCCACAAACTCTCCATCCTTCATGACGAAGCTTTCATAATGTCTAGTCAAATTCGCGACTTTCCATAGTTTAACATCTTTAATGCCTTCATAGTTTAGGCTCAATGAATCCTAGATCTGTTTAGTAGTTCTCAGTTTACAGATCTTGTTGTACTCATTTTTTGATAGGGCACATGTTAGAGTATATATGGCTTTAGTGTTGAGCTCCATAATGGCCCGATCGTCATCTATCCATTCAACTTCATGTCTGGTAATGGGAATACCCCTATTGGTGATGATGAGCCATATTCTATATTGGGTGGACTTGATGTACATCTCCATCCTGTCCTTCTAGTAAGGGTAGTATTCTCCAACGAAGCCTAGTGGTCTTGTGAGAAATGCTCCCTCAGTGATGAAATGGTGTTGGTTATTTGCCATCTGGATATTTTCCTCTGCACACTTTAAGTGCTCAACCCTTAGGTTGCGGCTTTGATATCAAACTGTAGAAGCAAATAACACAAGAATGAGAGGTGGATTGTGTTTTTAGAAATTTAAAACTTTTCTTAAGACTGAAAATATGTTTATCGTCTAATGAATATAAATAGATTGAAAAGATGAGAAAACAATTTTCTTTAAAAAAAGCAAAAGAAGTAGGATCTAAAAATAAATTCAAAACCCTTTGGTAGTTAAAAAAGAAAACACAGAATTTATATTAATTCGTCTCAACCTCGAAACTACGTCCAGTTCTTGGCAACCACCAAAATTCATTAACTTATCAAAGTTATAAGTATTATTTACCGTCACTTCTGACTCTTACACTTGCAAGTTTTACCTCAAGCTTGACTTAAACCTAGTGTTCTTGGTAATACCAAGTCATTATTGACTCTAAACAAATCAACTAGATTTGTTGGAAAGTTGCTTACTGACTAAAAAGAATGATCGTCTTATAGACGGATATATCACTCAGCACTTTTAGTCTTTTCTTTTAAGGTATACAAGGTGTTTTGAGAGTTTTGTATCTTTGCAAGAATTTACAGAAAGCTTTACAAGAAAGAATGATTCACATGTATTTCTTGTCTTGTTTCTTTGACGCTTCTTCTATATATAACATTCATCTCTAAGTACATGTTGTCTCTCAATGGTTGCATTCTTCACTCTTTTCTTCCTTTGATGTCTTGAGTCCATTGGAGCATTTAATGATTGCATTAAATGCACATCCCTTCTGCATGCAAAGACCATGTTGATAGGATAACATGTCTTATACTTTAGCAGAAAAGTCATTTCTATCATCATAGTAGGTTTGCAACGATAAAACGTGTCTTTTGATGAAGATCAACGTCTTCCAGACTGTGAGCTTCATTTATTTTTCATAGGATTTTGATAGATCCTAGGAGAATATTTTTTGCATGAAAGAATTTCAGACATAGAGTATTAAATGAGGGTCTTAAATATACTACTTAAATATTATATCAGATCGTCTTATGAGTGCATCATCTGAAAACTTCAAACGTATAGAGACAAGTCATGATTTGTTAACATATCAAATACAATTTTTATCATTTATATTTATTTGAATCTAATCAAAAAATAGAAATCTTGATTCATCTTTAAGACATAAATGTTTTTTTTGACTTAACAGCTAATTTGACTTTACTTTATATCTTTAACCTATAATATTATTTTCTTAACAAAGAGACATTGAATTTAATGTACAGGTTATTATTATTATTATTATTATTATTATTATTATTATTATTATTATTATTATTATTATTAATAAAACATATAATAAGATTTTAAATTACTAATTTAATCTCAACCATTATTTTTCAAAAGGGAGTTTACGAAAAAAATTTAAAGTTTAAACAATGTATTAATTAAATCAGTAGTAGTAATAACTAGTTAGGTTAATTATTTTTTATTTAAAAAATTTAAATACAAATATGATAGTATAAATTTAAAGAAAGGTTTGAAATCTAGTTATCAATATAAGAAACTTTTAAGTTAGGTAAATTTCAAAAACAACATTTTTTTTATTCTTTGTCACGTGTCCAAATTTGGGTGTTTTGTTGTGAGTTTCCTTCCAACCTTTTTCTCTTTCTCGTTTTTCACCAAATTCTTTCTCTTTCTTTTATTCAATTTTGTTTCTTATACATTTTTGTTTTTTCTTTGCTTTTTTATGTTTCTCTTTTTTTTTTCTTTTAATGTTTTTTTGTTTTTCTTTTCTCTATTTATTTTGCATTTTCTTCTTTTTTCATTCTTTTTAATTTTTTTTATGATGTGTTGTTCTTTGTATTTACATTTATACAACTGTAACCACTATAATAATTTTTTCAGCAAACTCTCTCTCATTTTTTTTTTGTAAATATTTATGTTTTTTTTCTTTTCTTTTTTATTTTTACAATTTTTCGTTTCTTTTTATTTATAGTTATAAAACTGTAAGTACGGTAGTGCTTCATTTCTTAGTAAAAAAAAAATAAAAATCTCTCTCATTTTTTGTAAATATTTATGTTTGTATGTTTTTATTATTTTTTCCTTCTTTTGTATTGACGTTTATTCGATTGTAAGTATTATAGTGTTCCTTTTTTAATAAAGAAAATAAAAATCTCTCTCATTATTTCTACTCTCACCTACTATCAATATAAGAAACTTTAGGCTAAGTAAATTACAATTTTTTTAACATGCGTCCAAATTTGGGTTTTTTTTATCATTTTTTTCTCAACAGGTTTCTCTTTCTTCCTTTTCATCCAATTATTTCTCTTTCTTTTTCAATTTTTTTTCTTTTTTACATTTTTTCTTGTTCTTATGTTTGTTTGTTTTTTTTGTGTGTGTGTTTTTCTTTTTACCTTTTTTTCATTCTTTTCTTTCTTTTTTCTTTGTTTTTATGATTTTTTTCCTTTTATGTATTTACATTTATACAAATGTAAGCATTATAGTGTTTTATTTCTTAATAAAGAAATAAAAAATCTCTTTCACTATTTGTAAATATTTATTTTTTTTATGATTTTTTTCCTTCTTTGTATTTATATTTATACGACCGTAACCATTATAGTGCTCCACTTCTTAATAAAGAAAATAAAAATCTCATTATTTGTATATATATTATTATTTGCACATTAAAAGGTTTATTTGTGATGTTTTGATTATAATAATATCAGAGACTCATAAATATTTCAGCCTAATTTTAATATATATTTTTCATTTAATTTTAAATTATATATATAAATGATTGTGTTAGATTTGAATGCAATATAGACAAAGTATATGTTTATATTCGTTTAACATTTAAATTGCATAAATGTTTATATTATTAAATGGCGATAAAAATGCACACGTTTATATAAAAAGGTAGAAACCAATTTTGTATAAATTAAAAGCATACATATTTTTTCTAAAAATAATTATTATATTTTTATGATATAATATATAATTTTTAAAATAATTAGTTTCTTATTATAAAATTATAGATGATTCTAATGTTTAGATATTTTTGATATAATATATATTTTATAAAATAATTAGACATCTTTATAGTTGAATTTTTAATTACATTTTTCATTATTTTTTAAAATTTAATTAAATATTTCATATTATAAAATGACATATTTATCAATTTAAATTAAATTATGAAATCATGTTACCAACTTTTTTAACAATTTATATTTTTATTTCAATTAGAAAAATAAATGTTAAACAATTTGTTCACTAATTTAGTCATTTTGTTTACTGTTGATCATAATCCTGCTCATAATAATAAACTACAAGACCTAATACCAGTATCAACGGATAAAAAAAAAACTAAATGTCAGAAATACATATTTCTCAATTTTGTAATTATTTAAATTTTATTTTATAAAAATATTTTATTATTTTTATTATTATAGTAAAAATTTCTTATTATATTCATTTTTTTAAATTTTAGTTTTCTATTATTTAGAGCTTACATTATTATTTCTACTATTTTTGTCATATAAATAAAATTTGTTATTATATTATTGTTTATTAATAATTTTTAATTAATTTTTTATTTATCTTAATCTTAATTAAATTAAATATTAGTTTTTTTCCAACTTTACACATGTACAGCATTTGCTTCCACCCACCTTTTTCTTCCTTTCTTTTTTCCCATTTTTTATTTATTTTCTCCTTATTTCTTTTTCCTATTACTATGTGACATGTGAAAAAAAATTAATTAATAAAATAAAATTTTAATGTTCTAAATCATCATACAATAAATTTTTAGAACATAAAAAGTAATTTGCTATATTTTTAGAACATAAAAACCTGTTATATATATTATTTTAAATAGTATATCGTATACTAAAATAATATAGTGAAACAGTTATTTTGTAAATTCATGGACTTTCTTGAAAATTTCCAAATAATATAGGAATTAATTGAATAGTTTAATATAAAATCTTAAGGAATAAAATATCTAAAAATTTAAATATAATATTTTAAATTTTAAAAAATACATAAATTTATTATAAGTAATTAAATTATTTAGACATTAATAATTTTGTAGAAATAAATTAATAATTAATTTGTAGTCAAATATTTAGAAATTTGGGATATAATTTTTTTAATCATTTATAAGAATTAAATTATTTCATAAGATGTGATATTGAGGTTTAAAAAAGAAAAAAAAATTCATTTTGAGTTAAATTTAATATTTTTATCGATTAAAGTATTTCATAAGATGTGTGTGTGGATCCATAAACTTTTTTTGGGGCAACAATGAAAAATTACATAATATTTTTACAAAAGGAAAATATTATAAGATTTTTTTGAAAAAAAAAACATAATATTATAACAAAAAAATCAAATTACTGAAGCTTTTGAGTCAAGGTGTGCATTTGTGTTACTAATTTACTTTGTGTTTGGTAAAAGTAAGAAGGATATAGTGGTGAACATAATATCAATTTATTCTCCCTTGTAATTTTTACATTCATTTTAAAAATTGTTTTATAAAAACAACACCTATTTTTTTATCAAATATATATAAGTAAGAAAATTATGTGTATTTCTTATAATTTGTAACTTTACTATAATTTAAAATATTTTATTTTAAAATCTTGCTTTTTATCATATTAAGCCTTTGTATTGCCGGTTGAAAGACTTTGTTGGTGCAATTGGGGAATCCACTATTTCCAAATCTTCTCTTGATCCATTTCCTATTCCAAGTGTTAAGCCCGGTGAAGATTTGCTTGATGATTTGGAAACAGAAGAGAGAAGAGACGAATGTTGTGAAGCTTATAGTGATGATTTGGTTTATGAGCTGAATGAAGTGGCAGCTGCAAAGGGATGTCTGGGTCGTTTCCCTGGGGGAGAAATGGTGGGAATTATAAAGAAAATCATTAACTTAGATGCGGGAACTGATTAACTAAGGAAGTTAGGAGTTGTTATGAGACTTTTTCTTTTCTCACTCTGAAATCAAAGTGATTTCAATTTCAAGGTACAAAAAATCAAAATTTGAATTTTTGTACTAAGTGTAGAATAAGAAGCTTTGCTCTCAAAATAACCACTATAAGTTCAATTTTCTATATAACTAGTGGAGTGCCCGTGCGATGCACGGGTCGATATTTTACTGTAAGCGAAATAAATACTATTTGTAGGGTGCTGTTTGTATATTTTTACTGTAAGTGATATAAAAATACCATCTGTCAGCATGTTGTTTGTATATAATAAAGATAATTTGCATGAAGACTTGATTGTGTTGAAAATATTTTAAAGTTGATTTAAATTATATAAAAGAAACATGGGAAATAAATTAAAAATATTTTGTTTTTCTGGAAAGAAATTACTATAGATGTATTTAATTGTGAAGAGGGACTAAATTTTAAAAATAATTTTGTAAAAATGTTTAGTGAGCATATGAAAATAATATTTTGATTATAAAAGATAATTTAGACTCATAAAAAAAACTATGTTTTAGTCTTTGTTTTAAAAAATGTTTCAGTCTATACAAATAATTTGTTGTGATGTTGAATAATTTTGTTCTCTATAAATAATAGTATTTAATTTTGATCCTAAATAAATACTAATTTAATTCAGCAAAAAAAAATTCAAATTTTTAGTTATCTGTTACAGATGGTGGCAGTATTGAGCTATGTGGTTTTTTGTATAAAGCCGAAAACGGACTACACACAGACGTGGGTAAAAAAAAACATAATAGAAACAACAGTGTGTATGAAAACGAAATCAGACAAAGCTGACACATGTTTTTAGTGTTTCAGTGCAAAGGAAACCGAAAAAGGTAAAGACACAACGAATGACAACAACTTACAAATAGAAGGTTTAATCCTGCGGCTACACTTTTGATCAAAACAGTTTTACTAATTGCAACCATTTATTTGAAACAGAAATTCGAACCATTATATTATTATGGAATAATATAATCTAAACTTAAATGTTCATTTGATTTCATCATTTAGTCTAATTTAGAAGCCAATATTGACCTATCTCTTTTTTCGTTTAAATACCAACAATATTGACCTATCGCTTCAACGTAGTTCGCAAAATCAATATAAAAATCAAACGACAAAACAAAGCGCTGAGAAAAATTAACAGAACGTAAATATTTGTAATATTGAAGTGAGGAAATTGTCTGGTGGTTGTAGCAGGAAACAAAAAACAAAATATTAAACTTTTAAAAAAAAGATGAATATAAAAAAACTTATTCATCAAAGTCAAGGTCGGTGTTGCTGTTGTTCCATTCGATGGCGTTCCTTATGAGCAGCTCCCATGCATGGTCATGAAAACGGTAGTAAAAGACTACCTCATCTCCGGGTCTTAAATTTTTTTCATGAATCAGGTTGAACCATGGTTGTGTAATGGCAGGGATGTCATGGTGTGGCGTCCCTAAATTAATGACTGGTTTAATAGTAATAATTTAAATAACAAAAACCATGGTAAATTTTTTTTTCTTCTTTTTCTTTTTCATTTCTTTCTCTTTTCACCATAACTAGGTTTAGAAGGAAAATCCTCACTATAGAGTCCTGAATGGCCAGTTCACAACTCTATTCGGAGTCATTTCTTTCTTACCGTTCATAATCTCTAAACTATTTTGCTGTTTCAAAAGGAAGAATGTACCAGCCATTACTTTAGGTCGTCACGTGAAAATAAAAGAATAAAATACGGTCGATAAACTCTTTTACAAATAAAGTTGCTAATACTTTCTTTTCAAAAACAAGATCGATCATAAATGCATTCATCATTTAAAGCTGTCCAAAATATGGGAGTTTTACAAAATACATAGTGTCATCTAGAGCAAAGGTGTCCACAGTGGTGGCTTCAGCCACATGTATACAATCATCAAATTCCTATACATCAGGTCTACCCATACAAAAACAAAAGAGTAAACCTAACAGTCAGTCCTAGATACACCCACCCTCAAAAGTATACAAAACTAATCCAAAGAGCTGTCCACTAGGATGAAGAGCCTCCGCTGATCGCCATCTCCCCGGGCCACTATCCTCCGTAGAGTCTGCCTCAGATGCCGACATGACTTCCTCGGGAGAATCCACCTCAAGAAGTGGATCCTCATCACCCTCTAGAAAGTCAAGGGCATCCACAGCAGGCTCAGGAGGTAGCTCCTCCAGATCCTCCTCAGGGTCTTCCTCGGATGACGTTACCTCGGTCACTTGGACGGGCTCCACTAGACGATATGGTGTAGGCGTGGGTAGTATCCACTCCACCGTGCGCTGAAGCGTCCGTGCAGGTTCATCTGGATGCACCAAAGAAGTAGCCGTGAATCGAATGGTGCCCCGAAATCGGCACCTCGTGTTGCCTTCGAGGGTCTCCCAAGCTCCCTCTAGGCACTCCATCTCCACTCGATCATGGATTAGCTGTGCCGCCATCACGATCTACAAGAAGGAAAAGAAAGGGGTAAACTCTTTCACAATAATCTAACTATGCGCAACACAATGCGTCTCATAACCACTACATGCAATTAAAAGGGGTATCTTAAGGCTTTTCATCTCTGGTAATCGATTACACAGACTTGGTAATCGATTACCAGAGGCTAAACTCGAATTACACAGCCTCAGAACATGAAATCTGCAAAAATGCACTGTGTAATCGATTACACATACCTGGTAATCGATTACCAGTGACCCATTCCTCTGTGTAATCGATTACACAGACTGGTAATCGATTACCAGAGGCCTCCACCATCTCCTAGTTCCCTTTTTAAGCCTGGTAATCGATTACATCCCCTGGTAATCGATTACCAGAAGCTCCCTTAGCTTCCTGACCTCGTTTTCAAGCCTGGTAATCGATTACACCCCGTGGTAATCGATTACAAGAGACCATCTTAGCCTCCTGTCTTCATTTTTAAGCCTTGTAATCGATTACCCACCCTTGGTAATCGATTACCAGAGGCCATATCTTACACATCAATCAATTCATAACTGGCCATCCACCACAAGCCTCCTTGCTTTGTGGTCTTTGTTCCTTTTATCTGTTGACTGCCAGGAGCTCGCCTGTTTAGGTACATCACAGGTTCTCACTGACCGACTATGCCCGGGTTGGGTCGGGATTGGTCAAGCTTGGTTTTGGGCAATAGCACCCCACCTGACGTCCCCAAGGTCTCCTGACCCCCGCGACATATCTCCAGGTACCACTCTGTGGTCAACGAATAAAAGCAGGAAGTTCACCCTTCTACACTTCCTCATCTCAAGCTTGTAGGATTATGGGGTACCATCACATGTGGTACTAGGTGGCGGTCGGGCGATGGTGTACAACAAGTTTTCCATATCCACAAAGCGCGCATAAACCCATCATCCCCTGTTGCCCAGCTCCAACTGAGCTCACGTACTCCCACGTAGCCCATATCCTCGTTTCTCTCAACACCGGGTCCCCATCAATCCTCCCAAGCTTCCCCAACATCCAAGTAATACAACATTCAAACAACACAAGCTATCACAGCCAAGCAAAACAGAGCAAAGGCAGAAAACTCTGCCAAAACACCAACCAAAATCACAGCTTTTCTCACTTAAAGACCCCAGTAACAATTCCTTCGTTCCAATTCGTTAATCGTTGGATCGACTCCAAAATTTTACTGGAAGTCTCCAGTACTTAAGCCTACATTGTGACCGTTGGGATCTACTAGAAAACATCCAGAACTCATTCTGTACTACTCTTCCCATAGCCCGCCACACACAAGCATTTTTCTGCACAAAGCCAAAATTCTGCTGCACCTATTTGACAGCAAAATTCTGCATAAGTGCAGATTTCGAAAATCACACTTCCTCTCATCCAATCTTGCCCAAATCAAATCCTACAATTCCCAATCATGTATCAATCATGTCTAAACCAAAGTCAAGCTTTAAAGCACAACAACACAGAATCTAGGTGTCCAAACCCCTCAATTCAATGGGTTTTCTAGGTTTGAAAAGTGAAGTTGAGAATGAGGTAAATTTGAAGCAAACTCTCACCTCACACCAGTCCATAACATCAATCTAAACTTGCTCAAACTGGATTTACACCTAAAATTCCACCGAATCAAAATTTGACTCCTCAACACCCAAATTTACCCTAGAAATGGCTCTTTGTTCACTTTGGTCATTTGTTTTTCTCTCTAGCACAGTCCAAGCTTTCTCCTAAGTCCTATAAGACATTTCAAGCTAGGATTAACTCACTTTAATCTCCATTTACCACAGAATCCAGATTTAACCTTCCAACTCTCAAAGCCTCACTCTTTTTCCACTCACAACACCACATTCTCACTTTCTAACCCTAGGTTAACTCTACCCTTCATCTCTAACAGTTTCCATAGGCAATTTCAGCACATAAACATCACAAGCATCATCATGAAAACCCTAAAACTGAATGGGTATGTTTAACTCATCCAAACATGGCAAGTTCAACATGCTTTCAACAAGTTTCTTCACAAATAATCATCATATAGCAGAAACCTAGCAAGACTACCCATCATATCTCCCAAAACCCCATACCCACGAAAATCAAAGGAGAAAGAAGTCCACCCAAACCTGAAGTTTCGAAGTCCCACTCGTAGACACGCACTTCACGACTCCGAAAATGCCCTCCTTTCGCGATTTGGAGCAGAAATGGGCACCAAAGGTTGAAGCTTTGTTGGGCAACAATGGTGGATGGGAGAAAAAAGAAGAAGGCTGCGTGAGAGAGAGGGAGAGCTTCTGAATTTTTCTGTTTTGCTGAGTGAGGAGAGAGAACAGCTTTTGGTTTTAAATAAAGGGTTTTCTCTTTTTCTATTATTTTATTTAAGCTATGCCACATGTCTCCATTTGAGTGGAGCAAGAAGGGCCCACTTTCTCTTTTGATTGTGACCCATACTCAGCCACAAAAGTGAGAAAAATCTGACCTTTGAAACACTAAAATCCTGCCTCAGTTTGCGTGCCGTTTCTCTGGTTCCAGTTCCTCGTGTTTCTTTGCGTCCGTCGAGGCCAGTTTTCGAAAGTAGGCAATATATATATCAAAACGCTCAGAATAAAACCCCGAACGTGGTTCAGAGGTTGGTTTTGTTAAATTTTAAGTCGCACGCAAAACGATGATTTTTAAACTAATTAATTAAGAATTAACCCATAACCTCCCAGTTATGGATTTCTCTTCCTTAATTAGCCTAACCCGCGTATCTTGCCCTCACGATTCCTACTTCTACCAAGGACATATATGCATATACACTGAATAATACTTATATATATATATATATATATATATATATATATATATATATATATATAATCATTCAGAATGCATCGTTTCCAAAAATTCTGGGTAGAAATTTCCAGGATGTCACAATACTCCCACCCTTTTAGGAATTTCGTCCCCGAAATTAACTACTCTATGAACAAACTTGGGTACAATTCTCTCATCCTATCCTCCAAATCCCATGTAGAATCACCCTCATCGGTTCCCCACTGCACCTTCACCAACGCGATCTCCTTTCCTCTCAACGACTTCATTCTTCGGTCAGTGACCTTCTGAGGTTGTGCTTTATAGGTGAGGTTATCCTTCACCTGTACCTCGTCCACTGCAAGTATATGTGATGGATCTGGGTTGTACCGTCTCAGTTGAGAGACATGAAACACAGGATGCAAATTCGATAAACTTGGAGGTAAGGCGATATGATAAGCTACAGGTCCAATCTTCTTCAAAATCTGATACGGACCTAGATACTTGGGTGTCAACTTCCTAGCCTTGAGAGCTCTTCCGATTCTGGTTACGGGAGAAACCTTCAAAAACACATGTTCTCCTTCCTGAAAATCTAGTGGCTTCCTCCTTCTATCATAATAGCTCTTCTGCCTATCCTGAGATGCTTTTATCTTCTCTCGAATCAATTTCACTTGTTCGTTAATCTGTTGTAGCATTTCAGGTCCAAGAAGTACTGCTTCTCCATCATCGTACCAACAAATAGGAGTTTTACACTTTCGTCCATACAAAGCTTCAAAAGGAGCCATACCAATACTGGCTTGGTAGCTATTGTTGTAAGTAAACTCAATCAATGGAAAACAATCAATCCAGCTACCTTGTTGCTCTATAATACACGCCCGAAGTAGATCCTCTAGAGTCTGAATGGTTCGTTCAGTCTGACCATCTGTTTGAGGATGATAAGCTGAACTAAGCTTCAGCTTTGTCCTCAAGGCTTCATGTAGACTCGTCCAAAATCGTGAAGTAAACCTCGGATCCCTGTCGGATACAATACTGGAAGGAATTCCATGCAACCTTATTACTTCCTTGATGTACAACTCCACTAGCTTCTCCATTCTATACTTCATATTCACCGGAATAAAATGAGCAGATTTGGTGAGTCGATCTACTATAACCCACACAGCGTCATGCCCACGACTAGTCTTGGGTAAACTAGATACAAAATCCATAGATATGCCAGTTTTCGAAAGTAGGCAATATATATATCAAAACGCTCAGAATAAAACCCCGAGCGTGGTTCAGAGGTTGGTTTTGTTAAATTTTAAGTCGCACGCAAAACGATGATTTTTAAACTAATTAATTAAGAATTAACCCATAACCTCCCAGTTATGGATTTCTCTTCCTTAATTAGCCTAACTCGCGTATCTTGCCCCCACTATTCCTACTTCTACCAAGGACATATATGCATATACACTGAATAATACTTATATATATATATATATATATATATATATATATATATATATATATAATCATTCAGAATGCATCGTTTCCAAAAATTCCGGGTAGAAATTTCCAGGATGTCACACATGGTGGATGGTGAGTGGCCATTTCGTGGATTTTGAAAGTCCGTGGTGGATGGTAATACTTTTTTTGGAGCCATACAACAAATTTGGAAGCTGCTGCAGGATGTTTCTGTAACATCAAAAGAAAGGATGGTTAAACAAATTGATGAGGAAACCACAAAGTATGATAGACTGAAAAAAGTGTAGTATAACGCACTAAAGGTAGGTTCTGCTGTAGCATATCATCTGTGATATCAACAGTAAAGATGTATCTCCTTCTATAAATGATGGGTTTTAGGCTAGAGTGGTGGTGTGCAGATCCGTCAATATAAATGGTGAAAGTGGTGTTTTTGTCACTGGCGACCAAACGTAGAATCACGCTTTCGTTGAGGTTGTGTGCCCTTCTAAAATCATTCAAGCCATCAGCAAAAAAACATTTAGTACCGAGTGTTCTTACCCTAATGAAATGTATCTCGCCATCGTAGTGGAATAAAATGTATTAGGGGTAGTTGCGCAGCCATTGCTTGTGATAGGTGAAAGGAACTTGGAAAAGGTTCTGCAGGCAAAGAAAGTAAGGCGAGGCAGTTGAAAAAAAATGGAAATGCAGTTAAGTAGAAAACGTTTTTTTATGTGAAATGTTACCTTCTTGAACCCTGAAAGGTGCGGTGAATCTTATGCTGTCCATTGGATCGTGTGGGAACTATACGAATAATGTGAAAATATTAAGTAACCAAAGGAATAGAGGAAACAAATATAAGAAAGATGAAAATGAGAAGAAGAAGAAATAAATTACAATAGTGGAGCGTGATGCGGAAGTGGCCATAAGAATGCAAAGAAGATGAATAGGGAGTCTAGTTTGGTTTGGCAGGATGCGAAGAGGATGAATAGGAAGTGCAGTATAGGTATATATATGTGTATAGGAGTGTTGTAAGTGTTGGTGGTGTTATATCGATATAATGACTGATTTAATTAACAAATTAAATGGTGACTCTTGGATGCAAAGAAGATGAATAGGGAGTTTAGTTTGGTTTGGCAGAATGCGAAGAAGATGAATAGGATGTGTACTATATGTAGGTATATGTGTATAGAAGTGTTGTAAGTGGCGGTGGTGTTATATCGATATAATGATTGATTTAATTAAGAAATTAAATTAAATGGTGACTCTTTGTTGTTGAACGATGCAAAAAAGAGTTGTGAAGAGTCACAACCCTATACAGCGCTGACGTCTCTCGATAATGATTACATTTGATGTAGTATAGGGAGATACAACTGCAGTAATTGTCTTAGTGCATTTATTACGATAGTGCCTTAGTGGTGTAAGTTTTATGTGGGATGGGAAAGCGGTTTTTTTTTGTAAACAAAGTGGAAGTTCAGAAGGCAATCTGATAGCAGAGTAAGCGGGGATATGAAGCGTGTAGGAAGCGTGTATGTATCGGGAAAAGTAAGGGTTGAGCAGCAGTTGTGCAGTGTATTTATTAGGAATACGGATTCGTTGGTGTAATTTTAATTTGGCAATGAATATAAGTTGAATTTATTTGTAGAGTAAGTGGAAGTTCAAAAGGTTATGGTATAGGGCTGAAAGCATGAATACAAACTGTGCATGGTTGGTCCAGCACCCTAGGGACTTCGAAAACATTTTCACTAAATTAAATCATGATATTTTTCGAAAGTATGAGTTTTCTGTCCATAAACAACTGTCATACCTATTTTGTCCATAAAACGTAGTATTGAGCGGATCTAATTTGGTTGAACAGTGTGTATAAATTATTATAATTTTTTTTATATTTGTATTCAATTTCTGTAGATGAGAAAAATATCATACACATTATGAAATGTTTTATGACAATTAATCCGAAAATGAATTGTATTTTTTATAATATACTTTGGATTTTGAGTTTGAAACTTTGTATGGACATTCCTTGATTTGTTGGAATGCCTTGTTGTTTTTACTTTTTTTTTTCCTTTTTATCTATAGGAACAGAAGATAAATATTAAAAGATTGATAATACTCATACCATGCTTAATCAACTCAATTAGATTCTTTTAAAGGTTTAAATTCTTTTTAAGGTTTGAACTTTTTGATGGAGACTAAACATATATATGTTGAATAGTCACTTTAATTTTGAAGGACATTAGTGATATTTCAAGTTTTCTTAGACATTTAGGTATGGATTTGTACGTGTATTTCGTAAATTATTGTATGATTTGTAGTTATATAAATAAATTACCATGAAATAAACAATTTGATATTGACCATGTAATATAAATTTTCAGATAACATTTGCAACATTAAATAAATTTGTTGAAGTTGGATTGAATTCCCCGAAGTCAGTATAGGAATTTTGGAATGCAACAGCATACATTGTATATGTGTTATATGTCAAACTGAACAAAAGGAGTAAAAGCGAATATAATGTAGAATTAAATAAATTAGTTGAAGTTGCATTGAATTCCCCGAAGTGAGTATAACAATTTTGGAATGCAACAACATACATAGTGCATGTGTTATATGTCAGACTGAATAAAACAAACAAACAGAAAGGTGTAATTAATGCGACAGCATAATTGTATTGTATGATGGAAGGATACCTGTTTATAAATTGGCAAAGACTTCGTTGTAAACAACATTAGTGGTAATATTTTTTGGATTACCATCATTGTCATGTATGAGAATATGAAGTCCATCTTTGCTTTTGACCCTTGAGATTGCAACATATAGTTGGCCATGACTAAAAACTGGGTGTGGCAAATACAGTCCTATGTGGTGTAATGATTGTCCCTGAGATTTGTTTATAGTCATAGCATAAGAAACTATGAATGGAAACTGCCTCCTTATAAGTTTGAATGGCCATGAAGATTCAAAAGGAGACATTTATTCTGGGTATGTATGTCCTATTTCCTGAATTAGGCCCAGTAATTACTTCAGCCTCAATCACATTAGATCCGAGTTTGGTGATAATGAGCCTAGTTCCATTGCACAGGCCATCAGTCTGGTCGAGATTTCGTAATAGCATGATTGGAGTTCCAACCTTAAGTTTTAATTTATGATTAGGTATACCTGATGTTTGCAATGAATATAGGAATTCAGGTGGCAATAATGCAAAAGCAGGATTGAGCAATTCATCTGATTTATCAATACTATCTGCGCTGCAATACTCTTTTTCGTGATTGGGTATAAGTGATAGGACATAATCATTTATTTTGTCAACAATTTCTTTTTTAGAGGCAAGAACAACTCTTTTTTGCAAGTAATTTATGTCACTGTAGTTATCTATCAAGCTGGGATAGGTGGCTTCAACAATAGCATGGATAGGATCATCATAATTTTTTATGAGAAACTCATCTGGAATAGTGATTTCTGAAAATTCGTCATTATATTGTCCAATTTTTCCATCTCGTATGTCAAGTAGCCAGTGTGAAAATTGTTTGAGTTCTTCATTGTTGGGCTGTTCGGGAGCATTTGATAGCAATCTCATGTTTTTTGTAAGTTTAAGAATTTGGAAATGGTCCCAAATGTATGATGCATTTATAGTTGCATGGACGATGTCTGAGTGATTACCTTTTGGAACAATTGGCAAGATCTGTCGGAAATCTCCACCAAAAACCATAATTTTCCCTCCAAAAGGCAGATTGTTTTGCATGTCTTTAAGACTTTTATCTAGTGCCTCAAATGCAAATTTGTGACACATTGGAGCTTCATCCCAGACTATTAGTTTTGTAACCTTTAATAATTCAGCTAACTCACTGCCTTGATGAATATTGCATGTTGAATTTTCTGTTGCAGGGACTGGTATAGCAAATTTGGAATGTGCGGTCCGACCACCAGGCAATAGTAATGAAGCAATTCCACTTGAAGCAATTGTACAAACAATTCCACCATTGGAGCGTATACCAGATGATAAGGTTGTCCAAACAAATGTTTTGCCAGTTCCACCATATCCATAGAGAAAGTAAATTGCAGCTGATTGAGTGTTAACCACAGACATAATGGTATCGACAATAGTTTTTTGCTCATCTGTAATTATATATTCACATATTAACAAATAGTAATATATACTATTGTGATTAAGGAGTTCCTATATCAAATGTGTCATAATTTGTGAATACCTGTGAGCAATTGGTATGTCGTGTTGTATTGTTCTGCTAACATTTCTTTGTCATATGCCATTTCATTATGGATCAGATTATTATGATGTTGGTTTCGCGCATATCCTATTGGGTATGACATGGATGGAAAATCTCGCAAGCTTCTTCTGTTCGCTTGTAGCATATTCTCAATCTCAGTTAAGCATAAATGAATTGTTTCCTTTTCAGTAATGCGAATACCTGTGATTAGCAAAATAATAAGCATAATGATTATGAGTAAACAATATTTATTTAGAATATATAAAATCACCTTGTTTTCTATGATTGAATATGATATCATCTGCCATCCATTGCCATGTCTGTTGCCAAACATATTCCAGTCTGTCCATGGTGTTCATAAATAAAAGCTTGACAAATAATTTTCTTAGGTAGTGTGCAGTACCCCAATTATTAGCTTCCTGTAAAGCACTAATAAATTCTTGATCACTACCTAGGAAGCCTTTTGCAAAACATGCTTCCCTAAATGTAGGATATACCAGACCGTTGATTGTTCTAATGTCACTATAAGACTGTGCACCTTTGGCAGTGGATAGCATCATTCTAAGGTAAAACAGTTCACCAGCTGAAGGTGGGACCCATATGAGTCTGCCTATTGTATTCCCTTGTTTTATTGGTTGCCAGCATCTTTTGCGGGCGACATAAACAAATCT
This sequence comes from Glycine max, assembly GCF_000004515.6. NCBI lineage: Eukaryota > Viridiplantae > Streptophyta > Magnoliopsida > Fabales > Fabaceae > Glycine > Glycine max. The sequence continues at coordinate 14,471,487 of NC_016090.4, read as the reverse complement.
TGAGATATATTGATGATATGTAAGATCCCGTCCATAAGAATATATTTTGTTAGAATGCATCCAAGCTGTGAACATGGATTATTTGATTGTGTTTTTTGATAGGACTTCACCTATTTGTTGATCATCTATCCAGTAAACATGTTGTTGATTTTCAAGGTGGAAATATAGCCGCTCCACTGCCGGGGAACGCACATGCATTGGGAATGCAAAAATTTTCCAACATGCTTCTGGGGGAGATACATATCTATTGATTCAAGCAGCACACATATATTGTTGAAGATAGAATCAGATGTTGCTAAGTTTGAGTTAAACATATAACATCAAATAAATTAATTTATGTTAAATGATTTCGTTAATCAAATCAGGTGAGAATAGAAGGATACCTGCAATCAAGATATTGCTTAATTTCATCTTGATTTCCAAGAGAAGCTGTGATACAGTCAGAACCTTTGTTGATGTATTTGAACAGATATTTAATGGATGTACTTTGATTACACCATTCCACGTTTAAGTGTGTTTTATACTTTAATAAGAGTTGTGGATTGTATGGTACAACAAATCTGTTATCTAGTTCAATTCCATTTTTCATCATTGTACGACCATCATTTCTTCTCCTATAAACTGGGAATCCATCCTGGTCAACAATTGTTGCTCCATGGAATTTTTTTGGAAAACATCTAATGCACTTTCCATTGACCATACATGGTGATTTTTTATTTGCAAACCCACATGGTCCATGCATCATATGGTTGGACACAATTTCAAATAATTGTGCCTGGCTCTGTTTGTCAGGTATTTCTGTTGAAATCATTTGATCAATATCGTGTGGGTTTGGTAACTTGTTTGAAGGGTGTAGAAAAATTAAAATGTGGGCATGTGGCAGTCCTCTTTTTTGCCACTCAATTGTATAAATATCTGTAATAAACTTGCATCAGTGATATTATAAACATCAACTTAGAAAGTAGGGAAAAAGTCATAGAATTTTTTTTTACTTACATCCAATAATGTTGCCAAAGATATTGCCATGTTTTAAGTCATTCATTAATTGATTGAGTTTTATTTTGAAAACTCGTGTAATAATATCAGGGCAATTATTTGGGGTCAGATTGGATTGTGTGACCTTGCGTTGTATTTCTGGCCATGTTGGATTACATGTAATTGTTAAGAATAAGTCTGGAAATCCAAGATGTCCACAAATTGCCATACCATCAAAATACAGTTGCTCCATATATCTTTGACCACCAACAAAACTACTTGGCAGTATGATTCTTTTTCCTATGTCCCTACCAATTGTTTGAGGATGATCATTAGAGCCAGTTAAATTGATGTATTTGTCAACCCTGAGTTGTTGTTGATGCTGTCTGACATAGTTTAGTTTTTGAGACTCAATCATACAATATCCATCAACAATCCATTGCTGAAATAATCTTCTGGAATGAAGTATAGTCTGTGTTTCATCAGTTCTTGATTGTAGGCGGTAAGAAAAATATTCGCGCAATGTGACTTGTTTCCTCTTTGCAGCATGTATATTGGCATGATCTTTGTGAGGTATATTTAGTCTGTAACATCTTCTCCTTTTGGGTATAAAAGTGGATATTGCAAAGGCAAATATGCAGGATGAAGTTCATGTATTCTCTTCAGAAGTCCGGACTGTTTTTCTATTATAATATCTCTTTTATCAGCTGAGTGTTCATCACCAACAATCAAGGCAGCAACTTCAGAGGTAGTTGGTAAGTTATACAACCTTCCGTCTGTTTGTCTTTGACTAATGAGTTTCATCTTCAGGTCTGGAACTGCAACAAAATGCAATTTGTCCCTTGCCATTCGAAAGTTTTGAGCATAGTGATTGTGATGATCAAGCATGTCTTTGATTGCAATGATAATCCGTTCATCAAGCATATCATGCATCCTGTAAATAAAAAATTAGCCAGAACAGCATACACAGCTATTTGAATATATAATTTTTTACATGTGTGACATAAGTATGAATACTAACGGGTTTTGCGAAAGTCTGTTGATGATCTCATTGTCTGTATCATAAATATATAGTTGTGCAAACTTAGGTGGGTTATTAGGCATAGGGAGGAGGCTTCCAATAAGATGATGTGTTTGTCCATGTATACGGAAAGTTGGAGGTCCTTTTCCAGTGTTATAGGATTTGTCAAATTTGATACCGGGAGATGTAAAGGCAAACATTAGATTATATATTCGTATGTACTGCTGGAAATTCTTAGCTTTAGGATCCTGGTTATTGAAAAGTAAGTGATTTAATGGATGGGGTGGTTCATGCAACAGAGGTAATTGTATTTTTCCATAAGAACAACATAATGAAAACATTGGCTTGTTTGTTTGTTTGTCTTTATTTATCCTCTCATCATACCACATCATAGCCTTACAATGTGGGCATTCCCATACAGGATCTCCGATATCAATGTAAGTACCACCTATAAATAAGGTATGAATAATAATTAAATATATCAAACACATTTGAATAAATTTTATAGTTGGAAGATCAAACCTGTATTTTGGTATGTAGATGAGGCAGATAGAAAGGTCTGTTCATCATAATCATCAAGATCATCTATTGTTGGGTCATTTAATGAGTATTCTATGCATATTGATATGGTATAACACACATCAGCCGAAAATATTCGATTTATTTATTTGATCATCAAAGAAACAGAATATAAAAAAATATAAATGATGGATAAATACCTATATCAATGTTTTCCTGTGTCATATTTACATCATCATCACTAGAATTTGAGTTGTCATAGCCGACAAATTGATCATGCTGTGTAGTGTCAGTTGGTCTCTGATGTTCATCTGGATAATAAACAGCCAATTTGGCATTCTATATATAAGTTGACTGTAGAACAAAATCTGAAAAGAATGTAATAATAAATAAAATGTGTGCATGTAGATATTTGATAATAGCTTAAGAATAAAAATTACCTATGTGAATGTCTAACTGTGTTATATTGGAATAAGCATTACTGGCTTGGTATGTGGATGTAGAAGCAGTTATATTTTTTTGATTGTCATAAGATGACATCAAATTTCTCTGGATGGAAGAAACATTGATTGCATGTCTTTTTGAGCATCGTTCAGAATCATCTATAGATAAAGTCCCGTGCGATGGTGGTGTAGATTGGAAGCTTGTAGCAGAGTTATTATTATGGTTAATAGTTGGACTACATTGTGAGATACACTGCAAGTTGTCTATAACAATAGTTTCTGTAAGTATAATATAATATTAATGTGATGATATGAAGAATAATAATAATCTATAAATGAATTGCAAATTACAAATTACAAATCTGTATTAAGTATCACCATTAGTAGCTGAACGTTGTCTTTTTCCTTCTTGCAAAATAGTTTTCCCACGCTTCCTTCGTTCAGCATATATGTCCATGAGTAGTTGATTTCTGCAACAACTGCCTTATAATTGCCAAACAACAGGAAAATCAAATGTTAAAACTGAGTTAAATAAGTTGCTGTAGTAGGCTGACTTTAAAATGATACCAACATTATAGTTATTTGCATTTGCTTCACCAAGTAAAGGGATATGTATTTGCAATAGAAAAAGCAGAATAATAATACTGATTATAATAAATAATAAATTATACTGATTATATAATAATAATATTATTATTATTAATAGTAATACTAATACTAATTGAATTAAAATTTAACCATATATAAATATATAATAATACTGATTCCAGTGTAATATGCCAACATATTTGAAAGCAAAAAACAAACCCTGCCATATGCTTGAAAAAGGAACAAAACACTGTTATAAGTGTTATCCCTTGCCTGTTATATATAATTTTATATAAAAACATAAATAAATATGAATATAAGAATAAATAAATTAAACCATTAAATGACATAAGTTAAATTTTTTTGTTTCATGTTTAAAATCTTAAAATTAATTGATTGATTGTAAGAATTTAAAGTTGATTGCTCCTCATAGATGTTTAAAAGCTAATTGATAAAATACAACAGTAGTTTATTGCATGAAACCAAGTATTTTGTTCGTCATACAATCAAACTTGACTTAGTAATATGCAAATAAAGCAAACCCAATCAATTTATATGCTATGGTATCGCAATTTGAATAGTTAATTGATATAGTTGTATGTTATTCATTTAATTAATAATTGTGAAATTGTCATGGTATTCACGATGGTAAAGAGTATAACACGGATGAATACCAATGAAAAGTTAAAGTTTAATAAAAAAAAATTATCATATATCATATATATTTGATATTTGATTGTTTATACATCATTTGCTATGAAATGATGGTGGACTGCATAAAATATATTGTCATATCTACTCAGTGAGTAGATTCAATATGATCAAATTGATGTTAAACAAAACACAGAAGCTGAAGCCACAGGATTGTCAAAGTCCCAATTACTCAGCCTTGATATGTTTGTTAGTTGATAACTGATACTGTGCATGCTCATCAGAATCAAAATCAGAACTGGATTGCTGACAACTAATCCTTTTGGTTGGAGTTAAACAGGTAGAGTTTCCAGGATCGTAATCAGAAGACTGTGGCAACGGTGGCTGTGAACACATTTACCAATATATATATTAAGAACAATATCATAAGTAAATATTTGGCATGATGCAATATTGAAACAAAAGACCCACCGTGGGAACAAAAATTGGTGGTGAACTTTCTGGCTCAACAGCTATTCCTTTTCCCTTATTTGATTGTTCCTGCATGAAAAATATTAACACAGGAGAAACACCATTTATTTTTTTTAACCTTATACTGTGATAAACTTATTTAGTTATTACCTTCAACCCAAGGGTGGCTATCAATGATTGAATATGATGGAGTTCTTCACTCACATCCAACACAGATGATTGGCGTAATTGTGAACGGAACTTAAATCTGACAGCCCAAGTTTTCAACAGGATTTCATCAACGCATGTTGGAAATACCTTAATATCATCCCCAACCTAGACAGGTGAAATAAATGGTATCAATGACAAATCACAGAATCATTATTTAATCTATGGTTCAATTGTGTAGAAGATACCGCTATCAACTCATCTCGACATTCTCCAGCAGTTTTACCAAACAGCTTGATACATGTTGCATCCCAGAGAAGGAAGTTTCATTTGTCCCCATTATGCTCCATCTTAACATTTAATTTATACCTTGACATCCATAGAAATTTCAGGGAAATTTTCTAAAACAGCAAAGTGTGTAAATAAATAATCAGTACAAAAAATGATCATGGCTAACCGTGGAACTGTATCGACCACACTGGTATGGCAAGAACGGCAAGCTGAGCCACCTTTTAATGGATCAAATGTCGTTGTACAGTTAGGACAACTGTCATAACTCCATGGAGCATCAATAATGATTTCGTCAACTGTTCCAACAGTTAAGCAGTAACAATCCTGTAACACGGTGAATAATAGATGAGGAAACAAACATGTGGTAGAGGCCATATTAACAAAAGCATTGTTCAACTATTAACCTGTCTGAGATTGTTGATTTCACCTATACTGACCACTTGAGCATTCTGTAGAAATTTTTCCACCACATTACTCTGGCTAGATTGGGACTGAGAACCATCTTTATCATTGATCATCCCACCAGAATAAAATGGCACAGACAAACTGAATTGGCAACAATATAAAAAATTAGAGTTCAACCATTAAAGCGTATAAAAAATGCAAAGGAACTAAAAAGCATAAATGCTGCAGTATACCAATACAGTCAAAATGCAAATTTAATGACAAACCTTTGACGAAATTCGTGTATCTCTGTAATATCAGCGTTGACATACAATTTAGATCCAAATTTGATATTCTGCAGGCTTAGGGGATACTTGTCTGGAATAATATCCATCAATATCATCAACAACATACATATTTATTACCCAGAGTAAATCAATCTATATAATAAAGACTAACCAACACCAAACACACCTGTAGCATCCTTGATTTTACCTGAGGTCAACATAACAACCAATGGTTCCTAAAGCAGAAGGTTTTTGTCAATAGCATCATGTAGTTGAATAGCATAGTCCTCCCAAACAGTTATTAGAATGTCGTAGTTACTATGACCAAATAATCACAATCAGTATGTTAGTTGTTGCTAACCCATTCATCATATCATATATCATCATATATCATATATCATCATATAAAATAATAAGGACAAACTGCAATCGTCTGATTTGTTTAGTGTCTGAACATATATATATATATATATATATATATATATATATATGTATGTATGTAAAATTAGCATATTTGAATACCTGTTATCCCTGAGCCTGACTATCATCCTGTGAGGGGGATTAACTGTCTTAACATCGATCAGATCAACAATGACACCAACAATATCTTGTCAAACATGGTCAGGCAAGACAAATGTTAGTCTGACACAAAGATGCATATAAAATTGTTGGTAAAACAAAAAACTAAACAAACAGACCCACTAAAGTATGGCGTGGTGCGAGGCCAGAGATTATATCAGTAAAAGGAGTTATGAGATAAACATTAGAAGGAATTTTTGGACGGTGAATTTCCTTGACAGATGTAGTTTTTAGGAAATAAACCAAATATGGAGCTAGGCTGACTCTGTATTCAGATTGGTTGTCAACAATCCTCAGGTTCTGAATCAAATACGAAGAACCACACTGTAACTTGTCCCGCAATTCAGTGAAGAGTTCTTGCCAAAGAGTAGCTCCAATTTTTGAACCCTGAAACACTTAAATCATAAAATGAAGTGACATGACATAAAATACAAATTAGTAATAACAACAATCAGAAAGAACAAAACAATAACCGTTTGGTCCATCAACACCATCTCAATCGTTTGTTTACTATTTTGCTTTCGAGCTTGCCAAAGATCAGTGATACGCACAACTATTTTCCATGTTCCTTTTCTGGTGTGTAACTCAGATATCAGATTTTCTTTACGAGACATCACTACAACACAGATAATAAAGACCATTACGAATCACAAAAAGAGAGACTAATACAAAGAAAATAGGAATCACATTCAACATGAACAAATAGTTGGGACAATACCAACATTAAAAACCTTTTTGTCATTGCAAAAAACCCCGCCAAACAGAAATGCATAACTCAAAACGTGGTAAGAACAAAACAACAGCAGACATTAGCAAACCTTTTTGGTTTTGCAAACAGCAGCAAACAGGAGCAATCCGGCAAAAAAAGTTGGACGAAAATAGAAACCTGCATATAACAGAAGAAAATAGCAACACACGTCAGTAAAGCCCAACAAAAAAGTAAAGGGTAACCGGGAAAAAAAACAGCAATGAAAACGGACAGAAACACAATAACCATACACAAACCTGGAAAAAGAAAAATCAAATGACAGCTTCACGGTTGGATATAGAAGAAGTCAAACAGTACTAATCAAAATGAGAATGACAATGAGACAAAGGTTACATTTATTTTTAGTCCAAAGCAAAAATCAAAATGAGACAACATTTGTTTTCAGTCCAAAACAATATACAACCAAATACAACGAAACTAAATGACAATAAAAATGAGACGAAGCTCAAGTATATTTTTTTTTCAGTACAAAGCAAATATACACAAAAAAACCGAACTACAAAGGCAAAGCTTTAAACATGAAGGAAAATGAAGAGTCCAAAACAATACACATAAAAAACAAACACAAAGGTAAATGTTTTTGAAGACATGCATGCAAACGAGCATAAAGGCCAAAACGAACACATGCGTGCAAACCTGTTTAAAAAAAAAACAAAATAGAAACAGTTGTAGGCATCAAAACGAACATAAAGGCATAAACAGTAGCAATGTAAATCAGAATCAGGCAAAGCTCACGCATGTTCTCAGCAGTTTAGTCCAAAGGAAACTAAAAAAGCTAAACTGACAATGAACACATAACCGGAAAAAAAAAGAAGCAAATGCAACACAAACCAAAAGTTCAAAAAGCAAGCGCAAAGGAGAGAAATAGTGAACGAAGTGAGCATAGAAAATGCGAAAAGAAGAAATGGGGAAAAAAATGGAAAGCAGAAAAGGGAAGAAGCAAAAAGGGACAGGACGGACGAACACAAACAAAGAGGACGAACATAAACAAAGAGACAACACACGTGCACTGAAGTGAGCAATCAACAGGACAGGTGGCAACACACGGGAATGAGGAAAGAAGAAGCATTAAACATGGCAATGAGCAAAAGAAGGCCTACAACTGGACAGGTGTCAACAGGACAGAGAATGGACAGTGGACAGGTGTCAACAGGACAGAGAAAAAGTAGTCAAGGCCTTGTTTGTATACTTATATAGATGAGCAGTTTTTTTATGTCTAAGATCAGTATTTGTTTTTTATTTTTTATTTTCCTCAATTTTCTTTAATGGATTTCTTGATATTTTCCATATAATAAATCAAATGGCTTTAATCCAACAACTAAAAGCTATGGGTATGTGGTGTTTCTCATCCATTTTTTTTTTCTTTTTCATTTTAACCTTTGTGATTATAATGCCAAAGTTTCCTTGATATTTTTTTAGGAACTTTCTTACTTTCTTTCTTTTCTCATCCTGTAAGTTCCGAAGGACTACATGTTTGAACTACATCATTTACATTAGAAGGAAAAAAAAATAAAACAAAAAAATGCATCTTTTACTCCTATCTTACAAAAAAAATCGGATTCTTGCTAAATAAATAAACTGACGACCCATGTATACGCACGGGTTACAAGCTAGTATATATATATAAACAAAATATTGGATTGACCGACTTGGCCTGACACATCGATCCACACGTTGAAAATGGATTGATGCAGGTTTGGTCCATATTTTTTGGGCTAGAATTTTTTAAAGACAAAAAATTAATTATTATGTATTTATTTTGTCTAATAAGTATTGATAAAATTATTTTAAATTATGTTTAATGAATGCTGAAATTAATTATATTATTTTGGGGTTATTGTGAACACTTAATTTTATATTTAATGTATATGTTTTACTTTTAAAAAAAATATAAACTATAATTTAAAATTATAAGTTATATTAATAAGTTTTTATATTTTATTTAATATTTATTATATATTATTAATCCGATCAAGTATATTTTATCAGCTCTACACAACGGTAATTGACTAGTGTAATTTAAAGTAAACTCTAGTAAAAAAATTATTTTTAATAAATTTTAAAAAGAAAATATTGCTAGCATTTCATGTTACACCATCATTACTCTTTGCACATCATTCTCAATCACACAAATTGAATTTCCAACTTACGTTTTCAAACTCATTTTATTTTACCATCATCAAAACTAACACACACATCACAGGTAGATTTCCTTTCAGTTTCCAAAGGGTCACAAAGACGTGTGTCTGCTCCACTTTCATGTATCATATTCATATGCTTTTAGACCATTATTTATTCAAATGGCTTCGCCCCCCCCGACCCACCCACTTAGTTCCCAGAACTTTACTGCTGACCCATGTGGACAACTACTAGTTCCTGTCTTTGCTTCCTTCATTCCTAAATAATCTTTTATAGCCACCATCAATTCCATCTTCACCAACTCCTTCAAAAAAATGAGCAAAGTGTGACCTTTTTTAATTATTATTATTATTTTGCCACCTTTTTCCTCACAACACACATTCTATTCTGTTATTATTCATGGCAATTAACATTTTGAACCCTCAAAAGGCTCAAGCAAGCCCTTCTAATCTTTCAATTTTCGAAGTTCTTGATTTTCCACATCTTCTCATGGCCACCAACCTCAACATGCTCCTCAAGTTCCTGTCTTTGTTGGTGTTCCTTCTGATCCCAGTTTCATCTCAGCAAAACCAGCTTTTCTATGCTGGATTCAAGGGTTTGAAAAGCAACAACATGACCCTTGATGGGGTAGCAGAAATAGAGCCAAATGGGGTACTGAAACTCACAAATGATTCAAGTAAAGTGATGGGTCATGCTTTTTATCCAACCCCTTTTAGGTTCAAGAACTCTAGTGGTGGTGGTAATAAAGCTTTCTCCTTTTCTTCCTCTTTTGCTTTGGCTATTGTTCCAGAGTTTCCAAAGCTAGGAGGGCATGGCCTTGCCTTTGCAATTGCACCTACTAAGGAACTGAAGGCTCATCCAAGCCAGTATCTTGGTCTTCTTGACTCAACTGGCATAGGGAACTTCTCCAACCACCTCTTTGCTGTTGAGTTTGACACAGCCAAAGATTTTGAGTTTGGAGATATTGATGACAACCATGTTGGAATTGACATCAATAGTTTGTCCTCCATTGCTTCTGCATCTGCAGGTTACTACTCTGGAGATGAGGATTCAACCAAACAGAATGTCACCCTCCAAAGTGGGGTACCTATTCTAGCTTGGGTTGATTATGATGCTGCTCAAAGTGTGGTCCATGTCACAATTTCTGCATCTTCTACCAAACCAAAAAGGCCACTCTTGTCCTATCATGTGGATCTTTCACCAATCTTTGAGGATTTAATGTATGTTGGGTTCTCTGCATCAACAGGGATGCTTGCTAGCTCCCATTACATCTTGGGTTGGAGCTTCAAGATCAATGGGCCAGCTCTACCCCTTGATCTCTCTTCTCTCCCACAGCTTCCAGGGCCAAAGAAGAAACACACGTCTCTGATAATTGGGGTTTCAGCCTCTGTTGTTTTTCTTGTATTGTGTGCTGTCTTATTAGGCATCTACATGTACAGAAGGTACAAGAATGCTGATGTTATAGAAGCTTGGGAGCTTGAGATTGGGCCACATAGGTACTCCTACCAAGAACTCAAGAAAGCAACAAAAGGGTTCAAGGATAAAGGGCTGCTTGGACAAGGTGGGTTTGGTAGTGTTTACAAAGGAACATTGCCAAATTCCAATACCCAAGTTGCTGTTAAGAGAATTTCACATGACTCCAATCAAGGCCTTAGGGAATTTGTGTCAGAAATAGCCAGCATAGGCCGGCTTCGCCACCGGAATTTGGTTCAGCTGCTGGGGTGGTGTCGCCGCCGTGGTGACCTCCTCCTTGTGTATGACTTCATGGAAAATGGGAGTTTAGACAAGTACTTGTTTGATGAGCCAGAAATAGTCTTAAGTTGGGAGCAAAGGTTTAAGGTCATCAAGGATGTTGCTTCAGCCCTTTTGTATCTTCATGAGGGCTATGAGCAGGTGGTGATACATAGAGATGTGAAGGCTAGCAATGTGCTTCTAGATGGTGAACTCAATGGAAGATTAGGAGATTTTGGATTAGCAAGGTTGTATGAACATGGGACTAACCCAAGTACCACAAGGGTGGTTGGAACCTTGGGCTATTTGGCACCCGAGGTGCCTAGGACAGGGAAGGCAACTCCTAGCTCCGATGTTTTTGCATTTGGTGCACTTTTACTAGAGGTGGCATGTGGACTCAGACCACTTGAGCCAAAGGCAATGCCGGAAGATATGGTTTTGGTTGATTGTGTTTGGAACAAATTCAAACAAGGGAGCATACTCGATTTGGTGGACCCTAAACTAAATGGTGTTTTTAATGAAAGAGAGATGCTCATGGTGTTGAAATTAGGGCTTCTGTGTTCAAACAGTTCACCCACTGCTAGGCCTAGCATGAGACAGGTGGTGAGATTTTTAGAAGGAGAAGTTGGCGTGCCAGATGAGTTGAAAAAGCCGGGAGAGGGAGGTTACCAGGAGGGTTTTGATGAATTCTTGCACTCACTTGAATCTTCTTCATTTGATCAGATGAGCACAGGTTCATATGGTAGAACTAGAGACATGGATTCTAGTTTTCCTTCTTTAACTGATACATCTCTTTTTAGTCCCCATGGTAAAGGACAAACAATGTGATTATCTACATTTTACGTAGAGTTCTACTCAATTATGTACTTTAAGATATTTGTTTATTTTATCATCCCATGATGTCTTATAATTGTAGACAGAAAGTTCTTGATGATGAGTTATCCCAATACACGAAGTTTGTATTCTAATTCTGCCCCCCATTGGCATTCATTTTTTGGGTTCATTCATATAATGTAACCTCCCCCATCATTTTGTACAACTTTGATTCTGTATTTTGTTGTTGTGCCTAGTTGATGGAACAAGTAGCTTTCGAGTGTATTAGAGATACAAGAGATGAGTTAGCTAGTTAGTTAGTTAGAGGTTGATTAGTCTGTTAGTTAATTAGTTGCAGACCGGTTTGCTTATTAGTATGTAGATTCTCATTTGTATACACTTTTTTCTCATTCTAATAAATACAATTTCAGTTTTCTTTCAAATCATTTTCTCCTTCCATGAGCTCTGCCATGTGTCATAACAAAGGACTCTCAATTTCTCATATTTTGTATGATTGGACTTGAAAGTTGAAGTGTATCCGATCCCAGATAGAGCATATAGAAGACATTTTTTTTCCCTCTTGAACATTACTAAGGTGTTTTCTGAAGTTGTGAGAACAAAGAATCCAAACCTTAGTTGAGACAGCCTTCAATTATCTTATAAGAGCTATCTAGGAACAAATTTTATCTTGTTCTGCTCTGGTGTAACCACAAGGATTAAAGTGTTTCATTCATGCTGAAATAATTGAAAGGCGAATTTTGGCTCTTGAATTTGTTGTTATTGTCATCCATTACTGAAATCCTTAAACTTTGTAATTTTATACCAACCTTGGTCCTGAACTCTGGTTTCGCTGTATTTTCAGAAATGGTTTATTTTATTGTTTTGAAAAAACTAAAAAAATTAATTATGATTTCAAATTTAAATTGAAGCAAACATAAAAGCTTATGTCCTAAAATTTCTTCATTTTCTAACAATAGGTATTATAACCCAGCTCAAATTCATTATGCTAGAGACCATGTATATCTTTCATAGAGGCAATCTTGTTGCATAACTAAGATTAGTTAACTTGAAACAACTACCTGTTAGATGATTCCCAGACTTAATAATGTTAGTCCTATGGTCTAACATGATTTATCCCTTTCCCTAATTTAAAAATTGACTATTGTGTCAAATAAGCGAAGTTTAAATTCTTTTAACAAATCTAATCTAAGTTATCATAAAAAAAAAGGAATCATATCTAAGTAGACTATGTTTACATACAATAAAAAATATTATAGTATTTACATAACTAATTATATATTAATATAATATATTTATTTTATACACAATGTAATGATAAGTTTAATTTTGATTCACCGTCGTAAGTGTAAGTGTGTAACCAGATTTTACAGTTTTAAGAGGTGATGGGTTACACTTAAACTTAACAGCGTTAAGATTTATATTAGTCGTCAAACTCATTAAATAATAATGTTAACTTCAAATTTATAAGTTTATACCTATCATTAGAAAACTAAAAAAAAATAAAATTACTTTTGAACCCATTTGAAAGCTTTTTATGTAATGAACCTCATGTAAAAGCTCACGAGAACCTCCAACCGTGTAACTAGGGATCTTTGATTTGGTTCAATTTTTCATCAAAAAATTATTCAAACTAATCTGAGCTGTTCAATTTGGTTTAGTTTTTATTTAAAATAAAATTCAAACAAAAAAAGTCACACCAATATTTTAGGATTTGCTTGAGTTCGATTTTTACTAAAATATTATTTTTTTAAAATTTATATACTTTTTTTTTCATATTTTAAATAAAATTACATAAAAATTGTTAATAATAATTTACGAAACTAATTAATATGCTAAACTTTCTAAAAATAAAAATTTGTAAAATTTCATCTATTTTAAACTAAGCATATCTTAAAAAAATCATATAAAAAAGGAAGTAGTTTTTATTATATAAGTTTTATATATATAATACTACAAAATATTATAAAACTCAAATGATACACATATAAAAGGCATAATATTAAAGTAATATAAATATTAATATAAGTGTTACGATTTGATTTGATTTCAAAAAATACAGCAAAACAGAATCAAATCAATCGATTTCAGAAAAAACAAATACCCAAACAAATAAAAAAAATCAATTTAGTTTGATTTTTGATTTTTTTTCCCATTTTCAATTTTTATTTTAAATAGTTTTAGACTTAAACACTCCTGTGTGTAACCCAATCACCTAATGGGGGAGATGGGAAGGACATAAAGACTAAATAGCAAGAAACGTGGAGTAATGTCTCGTCCTTGATAAATAGATACATAATAATAAAAAATTTAACTTGGATTCGGAATTTAATAATAAAAACATTATATTTAGAATTTTTTATATCGATTAATTGTATTTAAAATTTAACTTATATATTACAAGATCGTTCACTTTTGTAATATATAACTATCTTTAAAGTTGCATTTAAAATCATTTCTAATTAGTTGATAATGTAAAAAAAAAAGTTAGCATAACGCGGTTTAATACTTTCTTTCCAATTTAGTAATCGTTCAATTATTTTCAAACCAAAAAAAAAAAAAAATCAGAAAATTTAAAGACTGACGGGCAAAGATTGAATTTAAAGCACCCGAAACTTCAGTAAAAAGGTATGACCAATATGTCAAAAAATAATACCAAAGACTTAAAGTAAAGACCATTCATTTTCCATTGGCGTTTACAAAGCCCTTTTCAAGTCAAATAAGCAAGACTTCAATGAAGTATGAATGCCTGAAAATATTCAAGTTATCTTCCACCTTCCAAGGAAAGAAGACTTAAAGAAGGAATACTTTTTTTATAAGTATAAAATGCCTTTTTATAACTTGGTACTCAAACTTTAAAAAATATATATATATTTAGGCTATCCTCACTAAGAATTCATATTTGTTAAAATTTTGACTACATCCATCTGGTTTTTTTTGTTAAAAAATTTATTAATATAATAGTACAAAAATATTAATTATATTTAATTTTTTTTATCTATATGAATCAAAGTCAATATTATGATTTACAACACTCATATTATGTTCAATTAACTAAGTTAGATTTCATTGATAATTACATCTAATTTTTTTATCCATGAGAATTAAAAATAATATTAAAAAAATATATAATAACTAATACATTTTACCAGTTAAGTTAGAATTCGATTGAAAGTAGGTTTTGAAAACATATTTTTCCCTTGGAAGTTACCTTTTTCCTACTTGTTAGTATTGTTGCCACCATTCATGGAGGCCACATTAATATTTGGATGTCATTGCCCATTACGAATTTGCCAACCCCTTTTAATTTGATTGGTTAAAGAGTTGGTCACAGCACACTTTCTTGATGCATACTCACATAAATTGTTATTGTAATTGATGTGGCTCACTGTCCAGGCATGATTGCTCTGAAAAGATTTCAGCTGGATAACCACTGAGGAGAATAATTTTTTCAATACAAAACAGGAAGGAAAAAAATACCAAATAGATAAATTGATGGATGGCTATGGAAGATTCCATAATTATGTCAGATTTGTATTAAAAATTCCATACACCATTCAATTGAGCTGGCAAGAATTCTCGCCCTCGGCTCCTTCCCTAGTTCACATAGCATCATTCTGTGGACAATGAAATAGTCCTAAATGGTATTTTTACTCACAAGCATGAATTTTAAAATTTAATCCAATGTTACATGCTTGAGTCGATATCTTTCACCGGATGAGAGAAAAAAACAGTGAGGATAAATAGTTATTCTAGGGCTTGAAAAAAAACAAAAAAAGTGAGAGAATAAAAAAGGGGTAGAGGGATAAAAAAATAACAAAAAAAAAAAAACAAGGTTTGAACTGCACGATAAAGCGACATGTGGCAGTTATATAGCTTTTATTTTCATTTTCATGAGAATACACAATATCCACCTTTTACTATGAAAGGAAAATAAGAAAAAAGTACGAGTAACTTATATTTCTTTTTTTCTTTTTTTAAGGAAAGTAACTTATATTTCTAAGAATTAACTAGAAATATTTTTTTCAAAAATTGTACAAAACATAATGAGATTCCTGAAGATCACTTTCTCGAAAATCTTTCAAAACACCTCAAAATTGCAACCTCAACGATATCTTTTCACATGCATGAATTCCAAAATCCAATCCAAGACTAAGGAATTAATAAATCGTGACATTACATGTTCAAGGATCCTATTCCACTATTTAGGTTATATAACCTTAAAATTCAAACATAAGCATCAGTAAAGTAGCTCAGGTAAGGAGGAGCAGGGTTAAAATGAATTCAAGACATACCAAATAATTCAGTTCCCGTATTTGCATACCTGAAATGGTTTCCAAAAGATTCAATCACAACTAAAGTAGTTTGGTTAGGCTTGGGGTAGGGGTGGTGCTACTAGACATATTGTTATAACTTATAGCCAAGGAAACTAGTAGCTAAATTGACAAAAAGTAAGACGGGAAAGAATGACAAACTGGATAGAAGACCTTTAGAAATGATTTGTCATTTTTTCTGAAGTTCTAATTCTCAAGTGAACCAAATAGACACAAGAAGTTCATTGTTATAAACAGATGGTTATAACAATAAGATCAATGATAACAACATAATAGACACAACAAATTCATTAACTTATACACGGTTAAACTATTGAAAGAAAATTTGGATAAGATAGACTCCCCTGTCAGGAAATGAGTTAAAGAACTTGATATAGAACTATCTTTAAACCACTGTTCCCAGTCTCCATTTGATTTTTCAATGTAATCAGTAAACTGTACAGTGAATGAGCGTGCAAAAACGATAGCCCTTGGTTCATATGATCCTCGTCTACATTGTCAAAGCAGCCTTCGCCATGGCCAAGGCA
Source organism: Glycine max (assembly GCF_000004515.6). NCBI lineage: Eukaryota > Viridiplantae > Streptophyta > Magnoliopsida > Fabales > Fabaceae > Glycine > Glycine max. The sequence goes on along the minus strand of NC_016090.4, from coordinate 14,454,800 downwards.
CCGTCAAAGTTTTTGTTTCCACCAATAAATCCGCTCATATGCACAAAAACACATCCTGGAATGCCAGACTCCTTCGACAATTCTTCATCCCTTAACCCTTGCCACTGTGAGGGTAGAGCCTTTCGGCTCTGAAAACTGTCAGGAGATACTGCAACTGCCTGCACTCGCCATTGTTTGCTTCTTTCATCCTGTAAATAACAATAAGGTGATTTAGAGAAATCAGTTAAGAAGACCTAGACCAGAGATATATTGATCAAACAACCTTACTATGGCAGTTAGCCAGTACTGGTCATGGTGATATAGGGACTCGAGTGTTTTATCAGAACATTTTTCCAGTCAAAATTTAGCAGAACCTCAATAATAAAAATCCAACATAATTAGAAATTGGTATTTTAAGTATGTCCAAACCTCTTAGCCCAAATAAGCTACATGGAAGGCCTTATTACAGGTTTACACAGTTGAACAAAAACTAAGTTTGACCCACTTTAGATGGAATAACATCCTGCCACAATGGTAAAGTTGCATCTTGATGACCAGTTGGTCATGAGTTCAAATCTGGAAACAACCTCTTTGCATATACAAGGGTAAGGCTACGTATAATGACCCTCTCCCATATATTCGGATAGCAAGGAACATTTAAGCACTGAGGAACATGGAACAACATTCCAATATTTTCCAAGGCTAGGTCCACAAGCCTTTAGTAAGGATTTTTAATGCCACTTACAGATAGCCTATCAAGGAAATTGTTATAAAATGGAGTGGAGTGCGATGCCGCAGGGAGAGGTATTGGCATGGTTTTGATGCAAAAAAGACAACCAATTGCATATTACCACAAGGCTCTATCAGAAGGGAACCTTGCCAAGTCCATTTATGAAAAGGAACTATTTGCTTTGGTCAATTCAGCATTCGCGACACTATTTGCTGGACAAACCATTTGTAGTGTATATTGATGATCATCGCAGCTTAAAATACTTCTTACAGCAGCGTATTACTTCTGATAAAAAATGTAGGTTGGCTATACTACAGTGTTGTCAATAGCGGATCGCAGAAAATAGCAAAAAGCAGAAAATCCACTATAGAATATAGCGGGAGCCGCATGGCGATTGAAATAGAATATATATAACAATTAAATATGTATAAAAAAGCAGAATAATAAGGTCGGGTATAAGACAGATGACATGGATGAAGAAAGGGGAGTATTAAACAAAAAGAAAAAAAAAAAGTAATTACCTGTAAAAAAAGAGGCACTGGACGAAGAAGGCTGGAAAGTTTTGGTAGGGGAAGGATTTACGTGGTGACTAAGAATCAGAGAAAATGCTAAGAGGTTCTAGAATGGTCTAGAAAACTGAAAACTTATGTGAAGTAGAAGTCAAAATGCTACTGCTAGGCCTATTAGAAGAAAGCCCAAGTCCATAAGTAAAAAGTAAAAAAAGTAGAGTAAAAACAAAAAATTTGACTCTGATGTTTTAAAAACCAATAGAGTAATCTTTTATAAACCCATGTGACTACTGCACGTATGTTTTAACTTTTAACAAAGCTAAAAACCTTGTGGACTGCAAGCCCAAAACAAATATGAAGTACCTGACATGAATCCACAATCCGCACCTGACCTGGTTTCCTCTTTCAGAACAATGAACCCTAAACGCGCCGTCGATGCAGTTTCTCTCCGGAGTCAAGGATTCATCTAATTTTCCAATTAAAAGGGCCATTGGAGATTTTCAGGTGCAGGGTTGTTAGAGTATAGGACTATAGGTTACAGTCTTGATAATAAGGTGGGTGTTAGCTGCCACAAGAGTTGGAGGTCCAAACTGGTTCTGCATATCAGTTTTAGGCCAGACCACTATCACAAGGGAAGGGACTTCAGTGAAGTAGAGTTTGACCAAGTGGACGGGCAGTCTGATTGAGGATGTGACTTGGGAAGATGATGCCTTCATAATTCAGCCTTGAGGACAAGGTTGATTCTATAGGGGGCAGTATTGATAGGGACCATGAGGAAGAATTGGACAAGTTGGTACTAAATAGAGAAAATAGCACAAGGTTTGGCAGATTTACTACAGGAAACATTTTAAGAAAAATGGAGAGGCTTAGTTGGCAAGGGAGGGAGAGAAATGACATGTAAGGGGGTGAGTTAGTTTTATAAGCAGATCATCCTTAATGTTTTCAGGCTCTGCTGCTATTGCACCTAACTGATAATTATGCCCTATCCCAATCCTAATACTTTTTGAAAAATGCTGCGTTCTGTGTAAAGGTGCCTAGCACTGTACCCAGAACCATGCAGCCTAAAATGACAGCATTACCCTGATAACTAATTATTTCTATCCATTTTAAATTTTTATTACTGAACTAGTTTTAGACAAGTTGTTAGCTAACTTAGCTTGCAGTAATGTCTCAAAATCCGGGCTTGAGTTTAGAACAAGATAGTCCTTCAGATGGACCCAAACATAAGGTTTAAACGTATCCCATTTTTTAATTATTCTGAACTTCTTGCTGAAATTCTGCTGCCAACCAAGTAGGTTAATGACATGAGATGAGATTATGAGCTCTATTGTACCAAAACAAAGCAAATAAAAGCATAACTTAATTTACATGTCATTCTAAAAGGCAGACAATCGTCTGAAATTTTTAGTGAGTCTCTTTGAGGACTAGAAGCATAGAATGGAGCCTAGAAAAAATGAAAATAAATGCATACCTGATACAGAACATATTTGACAGAAGGGTCATTTTTCAACTCTCCCTCAAGCTCAAATAAGTGAAGCTTCCACTGCGGAAAACAAAACCAGGTTAATATTTTTAAACAATACTACGCTAATAGTACCATGCAGCTAATACCCAGAGAGAATAAATAAATAGAGGAATTGAGTATAAGGATGAAATTTTTCAGAAGACACGTCCTGTATAACTGAACATTGGCCCAGAGATGACCATTCTAGGCCATAACAGCAGCCTGCTGATGGTTATAGTTGAAGGAGACCAGAAGGGAGCCTTTTTCCTTACTTTATTGAATTCAAAATAGTACATATATATAGAGTACAAAAGATAGGGAGAGAAGAGAGAGAGAGAGGCTATGACAGTGACAATGCACTGTTGCCCTCTGAAAAAAGCTACCAACTAAGTTACTACAAATGGCTAAACTACAAGGATATTCAACACTCCCCCTCAAGCTGGAGCATATAGATCATATGCACCAAGCTTGTTACATATAGTCTGAATTCTGGGTCCTCTTAAGGACTTAGTCAAAATATCCGCTGGCTGATCATTAGAACCAATGAACTCAGTGACAATCTCCTTGGACAGAAGCTTCTCTCGAATGAAATGACAATCAATCTCTATATGCTTGGTCCTCTCATGAAAGACTGGGTTTGAGGCAATATGAAGAGCAGCCTGATTATCACAATACAACTTCATTTGCAACTCTTCACAAAACCTCAATTCTTGAAGAAATTGTTTGATCCACATGAGCTCACACGTAACCATAGCCATAGATCGATACTCAGCTTCTGCACTGGACCGAGCGACAACAGTCTGTTTCTTGCTTTTCCAAGAGATAAGATTTCCTCCAATGAAGACACAATAACCTGATGTAGATCTCCTATCCATGGGACATCCAGCCCAATCAGCATCACAATATCCTGATAGTTGCGTACTACCCTTGTCTTCATACAACAACCCTTGTCCAGGAGCTCTCTTAACATACCTCAGAATACGCATGACAGCATTCCAATGGTCCAAATGAGGATTCTGCATAAATTGGCTAACCACTCCCACAGCAAAGGAGATATCAGGTCTAGTGATAGTAAGGTAAATGAGTTTTCCCACAAGCCTCCTATATCTCTCGGGGTCAGGATAAGCTTCACTTTGATCTGCCATGAGCTTTAGATTAGGATCCATAGGGCTTTCAACAGGTCTACAGTTTTGCATACCTGTTTCTTCTAAAATATCAAGAGCATACTTCCTCTGAGAGATCACAATACCATCTCCTGATTGAGCCACTTCAATACCAAGGAAATACTTCAAAGATCCCTGATCTTTGGTCTGGAAATGACTGAATAAGTGCTCCTTCAGCTGGACAATCTTAGTAGTATCGTTCCTTGTAATCACTATATCATCAACATAGACCATTAGATAGACACATTTTCCAGGAGATGTATGATAATAAAATACAGAGTGATCAGCTTCACTTCGTTTTAGTCCAAACATTTGAACAACATGACTAAATTTACCAAACCATGCTCGAGGAGATTGTTTCAACCCATAAAGAGACCGACGAAGCTTACACACAAGGCCATACTCCCCCTGAGCAACAAACCCAGGAGGTTGCTCCATATAAATATCCTCCTCAAGATCACCGTGGAGGAAGGCATTCTTAATATCAAGCTGATGAAGGGGCCAGTGACGAATAGCCGCCATAGCAAGGAACAAACGAACAGTGGTGAGCTTGGCTACAGGAGAGAAAGTATCACAGTAATCAATGTCATATACCTGTGTGTAGCCCTTAGCGACCAAGCGAGCCTTAAGCCGATCAACCTTACCATTGGGCCCAACTTTAACAGTGTAAACCCATCTGCAACCTACAGTCGTCTTACCAGGAGGGAGAGGGACAAGCTCCCAAGTACCATTATTTTCAAGAGCCTGCATTTCATCAACCATAGCTTGTCTCCAGCCAGGATGATCAAGTGCCTCACGAATAGTGGAAGGAACAGTGAGGGAAGATAAGGAGAAAACAAAAGAACTATATGAAGGAGACAAACGGTGATAACTTAAGAAATTATAAATAGGATGAGGATTACGAGTAGAACGAGTACCTTTCCTGATGGCAATGGGCCAATGTGAGTCAGAATGAGTAGGAGAAGAGGAAGGATCCATGAGTGGAGGACTGGCTGAAAAAGAACGAGAATCACTAGGAGAGGCTTCAGGTACTGGAGATCCAATTTGCCTTGTCCTGGGTTGATCGATAACTAGAGGTGGAGAGATAACGTTAGGTGAAGTTGGTGAGGGAGATGGGACAACACTGACATTATGGTCTGAATTATCTAGAGGACAAGGAGAAGAGATAGGAAGAACCTCCTGGAGAGACGAAGAGTAGTCCATAGAGGAAGAGAAGAAGGGTGTGTCTTCAAAAAAGGTGACATCTGCCGACATATAGTACCGTCTCATGGTGGGAGAGTAGCATTTGTAACCTTTTTGAAGACGAGAATAACCCAAAAAGACACATTTGACTGACCTTGCAGAAAGCTTGTCTAAACCAGGAGACAAATCATGAACAAAGCAGGTACAACCAAACACTTTAGGAGAGACATGAAAAAGTGGATCATGAGGAAAGACAATTGAGTGAGGGATTTGATTTTCAAGGGAAGAAGAGGGCATCCTATTGATTAGGAAACAAGCAGTAAGCACCGCGTCTCCCCAATGATGTGTAGGAACATTCGAATTTAGCATTAGGGAACGAGCAGTTTCAAGAAGATGTCGATTCTTCCTTTCTGCTATACCATTTTGTTGTGGTGTGTGTGGACATGTGGACTGATGTATAATACCTTTGGAAGACAAAAAAGAAGAAAGATCATGCGAGAAGTACTCTTTAGCATTATCACTTCTGAAAATTTTAATTGTTTTTCCAAATTGATTCTCAATCTCATTGTAGAATGACACGAATATAGGCAAAAGTTCAGATCTGTCTTTCATTAAATAAACCCAAGTACATCTGGAGAATTCATCAATAAAGGTTACAAAATATCGAAAACCAAAAGATGTGACGTGACTTGGTCCCCAAATATCAGAATGAATGGTAGAAAAAGCCGAGTCACATCTTTGTACAGTTTGAGGAAATGACGACCTGACATGTTTTCCTAGTTGACAAGACTCACAATCTAAGACTCGAAGATTCTTAAGACCAGGAACCATAATCTTCAATTTTGATAAACTTGGGTGACCCAGACGATCATGCAAAAGTTTGGGTCTCGAGATAGCAAAACAAGATCCAGGTGGACTGGATTCCAAGTAATAAAGCCCTCGTGATTCATGTCCTTCTCCAATCAGTCGCCCCGTCCCATGTTCCTGAATAACAAAAGAATTGGCAGTAAAGGTTACTGAACAATTTAACGAACGAGTTAATTGACTTAATGAGATTAGATTATAGGGACACTGAGGAAGAAATAAAACAGAATTTAATTTCAAAGAGGGAGACAATGAAACTTGACCACTTCCTTGAGAGGCTACCTTGGAGCCATTAGCTACAGTAACGAGGTGAGGAATTTTTGGAAGAGAAAAGGATGAGAAGGAGGACTTATTACCAGAAATATGATCAGAGGCACCTGAGTCGAGAATCCAAGGGCTGTGACCCTCAATGGATTGAGAGATACACGCTGTTGAAAAACATGGTACAGACGAGGGTTGAGCTTGGTTGCTGGGCTTCTCTGATTTGAGCTTCAAGTACTCCTGATACTCCTCATCAGAGAATCTGGACTTTGCTTTCTCTGATTTAGAAACCTGTGCGACCTTGTCGGGAAACCCATGTAATGAATAGCAAGTCTCTTGGGTGTGACCTATCCTCTTGCAATAGGTGCAATGAGGACGTCCACCCCTTCCACTGCGACCTCCTCGACTATTGCGGCCGCTTCCTCTCCCTCTAGATGCAACCATGGCTGACGTCTCCACTCCATCAGTAGGATTCTCATCCTTCAGTAAATGAGGCACACGGAGAAGTCTGGTGATGAGAGAATCCATTGATGGAATTTGGTCCCCAGCAAGCACTTGATCACGCACATGATCGAAGTCTGAATGTAAGCTCCTCAAAATAAGAACCATGTAGAACTTGTCAAGTTTCCTATTCACTTCCTCCAATGAATCAGCTACAAGGAACTTTCTTAGTTCTTCCACGGCAGCCCGAGCCTTACCCACATGAGCGATCATGTCATGACCGGTTTGCTTGAGGGCTGTAACTTTCATAGTTGCATCAAACAAGCTTTGGATATCATTGGCAAAGATTTCCTGGGCTTTCTTCCAAAAAGAACGGCATGATTTAAAAGATCGGAGAATCTCCAAGATATCCGGCTCAACTGATTGCCATAACACGGCACATAATTGATAGTCAAGCTTCTCCCATTCAGCTCTTTTATCATCTGAAAAAAAATCGAAAGTTTTCTCCAAGTGGTCATGGTGTCCTTGACCAAGGAACCACAACTCCACGGAAGCAGACCATGAAGGATAGTTTTTCCAGTTCAGCTTGGCAGTGGTGATGGTTGGGGTCCCGGAAAAGGAAAAAACAGGTCCAGAGGAGGCCATTTAAGAGGAAAAACAGCAAACCCTAACACACGAGAGGCAAACACACAAGGGCTGACCAAACGACTTGCCGGAAGCGGGATTTGAAGCCTGAAACAGGTCCAGGAGGTGACGGCGAGGCTGCCGGGACCGGAAGGGACAGCTCCCGACGCCGGTACGGCGGCGCGTGAGCAGCACGCGCCGGAAATCGCGCGGAGGAAAGGAGGCGCGTGTGGGCGCGTGCGGCGGCCTACGGCGGCGCGAGTTCCAGGGGTGGATCGCGCTTTTCGAGGCGATCCGAACCCTGGTCTCGCCGGAGAAAACCACCGGAGTTGGCGGCGGCCGGTGGTGGCGAACGGCGGACGGCGCGGCGGCGGACGACGGCAACCTGCTCTGATGCCAAGTTGAAGGAGACCAGAAGGGAGCCTTTTTCCTTACTTTATTGAATTCAAAATAATACATATATATAGAGTACAAAAGATAGGGAGAGAAGAGAGAGAGAGAGGCTATGACAGTGACAATGCACTGTTGCCCTCTGAAAAAAGCTACCAACTAAGTTACTACAAATGGCTAAACTACAAGGATATTCAACAGTTATTTTTACTACCTACAATATTAATTTTAACAGGAAAATACGCAAAAAAAAATAAAAAAATCAGCTCATCATACTAACACAGCTGTTACACAACTGCTAAGATCACACTACCAGGAATTTGTTTTGCTCCCAACACTAGTGTTGTTGGGGGTAAAAATGACACAATGCTGGATTAAAGTCATAGAACTCTGCTAAGGAGTAGAAAACAAGTGCGGCCAGCCGCAGGAACTAAAAATCACCAGCTCATAAGTAAAACTTATTTAATAAAAAGATTACGATATTGTTAGGAACCACAGGTTTGGGCAGGTTTATACAAGAAGAAATAGGCATGACAGGGGTATGTGCCATAATTTAGGCCCAGTTGTAAATAATTCTGAAACAGCATAGGCTGAGAAGGGAATTAGTTAGATAGGGAGAAAGACTTTTAGGGGGAAAGTAGTTGAGAGGCAAATAAAAGAGTGTAACAGAAAGGAGGGTAGTCAGTTTTGATCATTTTGTGGATTAGTTCAGGAGAGTGAAGGCTATACAATTCACTCATCCGGAGGAATTCCTCTTTATACCTTGTTCTCAATTTCTAGGCTTTATAGGACCTTGCTAGGACTCCCAATTCAATAATACACCATATTCTCTTATCTGGGGCCTAACAGATATCCTGTTTCAACTAATTATATCCACTTCAAATGTTAGCATGAAAATTTGTATGACAACGATATAAGAAATGTTAAAGTCTTGATTGAAGATGTTAATCTAAATACACATTTAATGATTAACTTATTAAATAAATAGAACAAGAAATTTTGTTTGTGAATTGCACATTAGTTAATAAAAAACTTTGTATCCCATTGCCCAGAGGCTCTTCGCTATGCGAAGGTATGGGGGAGGGATATTGTACGCAGCCTTACCCTTGCATATGCAAAGAGGCTGTTTCCGGATTCGAACCCATGACCAACAAGTCATCAAGGCACATTAGTTAATGTTAGAATGAAAATTTGTATGAAAAATGCCCTAGCATATTTTTCAGTATGTTCAAGATTGTTGTCAACATATATGTTCAAGCTTCAAAACATGATTGCTTAATATGTGACAGTTGAATAGAAATAAGTTGAATGAATCTATTATGAACAGCAAGGATAATCCTAGAATTCAAGGACTAGGGATCTCCCAAAGAAAGGATGAAGAGAGGAAAAGGATTCTATTATTTTTTGTGTTTTCTATTACATACTAAGCATCCCTTATATAGAGGCACTAGCCAAGGGTGCTGCTAAGGAAACAAAAGGTGCTAGAATGCGAAAAAGAAAATAACAGAAAAATGGAAATGGCGACAATGCAGTGCTGCACAATGGGAAGTAACATGCCGACAGCATATTCCCTACGAACCAATCTCCTCCTGACAGCTCAGCACCCTCTAACAATGATTCTGCTTTTGGTTTGTTGGTTTGTGCCCCTCAATGGTGCTTTTGCTGGTTTGTTTTCTCCCTCCTAACATTCCAGACCCATCAAAAACACCTTATCCTCAAGGTGTTGGGGCTTCAAACCATGGCTTCCAAAAGTAATACCGGGATCCCAAGGTCTGTTCCGGCGAAATGCACCTGGTTTAGTAGCTGTCCATAGTGCAAAGGCAGTTGGTTGGCACTTGTGTGCGACCATGGCAGTCCCATAGGACTTAGTTCCAAACAGCGCCATGTCTCTATTTTCCCAAGGCTTGTCATGAGGAGCTGTTGCATGGCCACAACGAAGAATAGTGCTGAAGAGGTTGTCGAAGGAAATGGCGGCGTGAATGACTGAGATTGGGAAGATGAGGAGCAGGCATAGGAAGCGGAGCCGGCAAGGTGCAGGTAATGGTTGCACGGGTGCAAGACATGGAGGCGCAATTGGCATGGGAAGCGGGGCCGGTAATGATGAGGCACTTGGTTGCATGGGTGTGGAGCATGGAGGCGAAGTCGGCATGGAAAGCGGCAGCGGTGGTGGTGACTGCTCGGAGGAAGAAGATGGGAAGTGTTGAGTGGCATTGTGAAGGGCCAGCTGCTGAAGAAGGTCGTCCAGTTTGGTGGCCATGGTGTCTACGGCAGCGGTGAATTTGAGTTGACTAGAGATGAGTTCCACGATGGCCGCTTTGATGCAGTCCATAACAGTGTCAGCCATTGATGCTCAATGAAAGCACCAAATTGTTATGAACAACAAGGATAATCCTAGAATTCAAGGACTAGGAACCTCCCAAAGAAAGGATGAAGAGAGGAAAAGGATTCTATTATTTTCTGTTTTCTATAACATACTAAGCATCCCTTATATAGAGGCACTAGCCAAGGGTGCTGCTAAGGAAACAAAAGGTTCTAGAATGCAAAAAGAAAATAATAGAAAAATGGAAATGGCGACAATGCAGTGCTGCACGATGGGAAGCAACATGCCGACAGCATATTTTCTATGAACCAATATCCTCTTGACAGCTCAGCATCCTCTAACAGATTAATCCACCAGGTGCTTGATGATTCTGCTTTTGGTTCGTTGGTTTGTGCCCTCAGTGGTGCTTTTGCTGGTTTGTTTTCTCCCTCCTAACAGAATCAAATTCAAATATTATAAAAAATGTTCAAGGAGGAAAGACGAGAATTTTCAACTCACAGGACACAATTTAGTCAAAACTAGAATTTCTCCACTAGGATCAACAGTATGTCTAGCCTCTAGGGTCTCCATTACAATTGACCTTGCTGGTAACCATGAATTGACATGAAATCGAACACTCTGTAAATGAGAAGGGAGCAATATCAGACAACAAAGCAAAACGTAAAGCAGGGAAGAAAAAAATTTAAAAACCACATTCATGCTAAAGTTCAAAAAGAAAGTACACGAGTGAAGACTTACATCCAGAAACTCACTGCCAGCAAGAGCCATTGCACGTTGAAAGGCCTCATTTTCTTTCTCAGGTGACTGATCAGGATCTGTCCAATCTAAATTTAGCCTTCCTACTCTTGAGGATAAATGAGTATTATTCACATATCTTGGAGGTTGGTCTGTATCATACCGATTGATTCCATTGTCTATAGCATCAATTGCCTGGTACAATTAAACAAAAATACTATTATCATGAACTTATACGGTTAGAAACATGTTTTGCTTCACTTTATAAAGTAAACCCCAAATGCACCATTAATCACATAAGTCATTCGGCAGGCATTTATCAAATTTACCCAAGAACATGTGATTCATAGTTGAGTGTCCCAACACAAGACAACCAGAGTTTTCTTTCAACCAAGCCATTTAGCAATGAATATCAAATAGCGAAGGACTAATCCACAGTATGAATGCACAATAGCCAGACATATACCTCTGCACCAAAGAAACAAAAAACTTGTAGCAGGAGCCCTAGAAGTTGACAAGACATTGGACCACCCACAGACCAATTATTTGGAAAGACTATTCTAGGAAACTTGTAGCAAGAGCCCTAGAAGTTGCCAGACATTGGACCACCAGTCAAAATCTTTTGTAGGTAGTCCTTTTTGAGATCTCAAAAATCAGTTCTACCTGCTTCTAGGATCAATGGCTGACCCCACAAACCAACACGAAACTTTTTAGCATGTTTTGTCCTCACTCACACGCTTTTTGAAAACCTTCCTAGAAGGTCACCCATTCCATAACTATTGGAAGCCAAACATGCTTAACTATGGAGTTCTTAAGTGATGGAATACCAAAAAATATATTTATCTTGTTGGTATAAGTAGTACCAATTAATTCGTTTAAGTCATCCTCAGTTGTACAGTCTCATGCCTGCACAACCTTTGGATCTCTGTCATTCTAGTGTGATTCGATTGCGGTGTTACATGCCCACCAGTTTTTGCCTAGTTCATCCTCGAACCACAGTGCATTGGGAGAGAGGTTTGCTTCGATACCATTTGTAACATCCATACTTTTTGATTTCTTGATGGCTCTTACACTACGACACTTCACGCAGTGGTATTTCACTCAACATCCTTGTTAATTAGAACCCTCCATCGGTCAGAACCCTCCGTAGATAACCTTTTCCGAGACCTCAAAAATTAGTTCTGTTTACTTTCAAGATCAATGACTAATCCCACAAACCAACACGAGACTTTTCAACGTATTTTGTCCACACTCACGCTTTCCGGTAAACTTTCTAGAAGGTCACTCATTTCATAACTACTCCAAGCCCAAACACATTTAACTATAAAATTCTTAAATGATGAGCTACTAAAAAGTAGATACATCTTGTTGGTATAAGTAGTACCAATTAATTCATTTAAGTCATCCTTAGCTGTACAATCTCATACCTACACAGCCTGTGGATCTCTCTCATTCTGGTGTGATTCGATTAGGGTGTTACAAATAGGCTCTCAAATCCCTGGAGATTTCTGTTCTAAGCTTCCTATTTCTCTGCACTTTTGATTTTCCTTAATAGAGGATGGGTCAGTTCAATAATTTTTCCCCATCTATTAGTTCCTAATTCCTATTCTGTGAAAAGGTATCTATCAGAATGCTTTGGTACTCTCATCATCCACTTTCTGGCTGAACCTCTCCTAAATCTCCTTAACCCAGATTTTACTTAAACAGAAGAACATAAAAATTAAAATGAATCAAAAAGAATTAAAACAAGCAAGATCGTACAAAATATAGTTGGAGACAGGAAGAAAAGAAAAAAAAAATTACTACCTCCATGAAGCTCTTGTAAACAGCCAAATATATGTAATGCACATCTCGGTGTTCCTCATCTACCTTAAGTTCTTTGGCTATAATCTCCTTTCCAAAATGCTACAGGCAGAAAGCAGAAGTTAAATTTAATTATCAAGTTATATTCACATTTAGAATAAAATTATCCACAAACATTTGGCAATTGTACCGAAATAGAGGAATTCACGACCATATAAATGACATAAACAAGAAGTGGTAAAACCCATAACCAAAATAGGTAGTTTAGAAGAGAATTTTACCTTATAAACAAGACCAGCACTACTCAATTTAGTGGAGAAACCATGCCCAAAAACTTCTTCAAATCCTTTTTGATGATGATCATACCGATCTCGAGCAGGGTCATACACTCCCCCAACATCAAGAACAGCATCAAGATCCTCCAACACCTAGAGTTCAACAATTTAAGTTAAACAAAAACTTCAAACAGGTATTTAGATACAAACTTCCACTCCATTCATTTGCTAAAGTCTACCTAAAACACATAGGGCAACAACCAAAAACCAACACTAGCAACAAGATAAATACTTAACGCATCTCTCCTACAAAATTTCCCGTGCCCCTCCCTCACTTTTGCTTCACTAGCTACAATTCAATATTAAGAAAATTCCACAAACAAACCAATACACCAGCAACTTGATAAGCATCAGCCTTGTCCACATTTTCTAAGGAACCATACACTAAAACACACACAATCATAAAAGTGGCTACTGTCTACATTTTTTGTTGGGTCCTTGACAACTTTTTAGCATAAAAAAACTTTCCAAACAAATCAATAACTCACTAGACCACTGATAATTCATTAAACTTCCAGAAATAAAAAATAAAAAACACAATATTACAGCAACCAAATAAAGAAAAAGAGACACTTATCATCAACCAATTTTTTCTCATGAACCAAACCCCCCATGAAAAAGAATCAAACTGCATATTACAAAACATAGGTTCGACCCTAGTTGCACCATTATACAAAAAAAAAAAATTAAAAATCACATTTTCTCAGCAACAAAAAAAGAAAATACATGATAGTTTTGTTTGGTTGAGAGGAGAGAAATAAAGAAGAAATTGCGTGGGTCCCACACCCCGTACACTCTACTTCAATGTTGTTAATGGCGGATGGTGGAAAGCCAAAAATCCGCCACAAAAATATGGCGGATGGCGTAGCGGAAAATGACGGACGTCATGGTGGACAAAAAAAAATAATATATATATATATATTAACAAAACAATAGATAAAAAATAAATATAAATAAAAAATTAAAAAAACAATGGATTACATTCAAATAAACTAAAAAAGTTTCATGAGTTCACACAATAGCCAAATACAAACACCAAATAAACTCATTCAAGAGTTCAAAATAACAAAAGGATAGAAACATAATGCAGTTGCAGCATTAGATGAAGGTTCAGCCATTTAAAAGAGGGCTGAACAGAAAAAAAAAAAAAAAAGCAGAACCAAAAATAAAAAAGGGTGTCAAACAGAAAAAAAAACAACAGCAACAAAAAAAATAGAACCACATTGCCGTCGCAAACTGTAGCCGTTGCCGCCGCAGCCGTCGTTCGTTCGTCGTGTGCGTGGTGCGCTGGTGTGTGGTGCTGGTGCTGTCGTCGCACTGGTGCTCATCCCCTTTTGCATGCAAAAATCGGGTTAGGATTGGGTCGAGTCAGCTCAACACGACCCATTGCAAAAATTTCAATAAAAGAAAAGCAGGCTTCCGCCACGACCGTTAAGGCTATGACGGCAGCCATATGAAACCCGCAACGCCACCGCTATTTGGTGGCGTTTATCCAAAAACCCGCGATGCCATTCCGCCATGGCGTTGCCATAACCACAATTTAACAACACTGCTCTACTTTAATTCAAAAATTTATCTTCTATTTTCATTCTCTAAACCAAACACAGCAAGCTATCCGTGAAACCCATTTCGAGTCTGAGTCACACGGACAAGTTCCGTCCCCCACTCTTGGGACGACAATGGGTAAGAGTCCTATAGTACTCATTTTCAGACTCACACATGTAGCAACTTTAATCCCCATTTCCGTACCCGTTGAATACCTATGTACTCATAACCACACCTGTGTCTCGCACTATACTTATGTCTAAAATTAATAAAATATGTTAATTAGAAAAATTACTACAAGTAAATTTAAAATATACTCTTAAGTAATCCAAACATAATATTAAAAGCATTCGCACATAATACTACCTCTATTCTTATATATAAGAAACAATTATCTAATTCATTAAGACAGTGGTTAGATTAGTTAATTTATCATAAATTTTAATTTAATTTTAGAACCATTCATGGCATCAAATGGTTTAAGAGGTGATTATTTTTCAAAGATAATCTTTTCACCAATAAGTATTCATTGTTTTGTTGATAGCTCAACTGGCCCTTCTTCCGTCGAAAGCCCACCAAGCTAGACTTTGAGTCCTAGGAGATAAAAGTTTGGTCTAATGGTGAAGGGAGAAGAAAAGAGGGAGGTCACGGGTTCAAATCTGCTGCTACAAAAACTAATAATACTAACAACTAACATTTGTCAATAAAAAAAGAGTCCAACTTCGACAAAGAATCTGAATCTGTGTTCCAAGAGAGAGTGAATCTGGATAGGCTCAAATATGGTTTTTATTTCTAATAAATATTTGATTTTTGTATTTTTTTTTTTGGAAGGCAGAAAGTATATAATATTATTAATATGAAACATTAGTACCAGAAGTACTAAATAAAAATACAACAGCAGCTATGCTGCCAGCCTCCCAAAAAACATGGATAAACCCATCACAAAACCCCACCAACAGCTAAAGACCCAAGTTAACCAAAGGCCTCCATAAGGTTGGAAGACCAATGGTTAAAAGGAATATTAAAATCTTTATCCCTAGCTTTGTACCAGGACCAGGCTAAGAATAAGGCATCATCCATCACCTTGGAAGATACAAAAGGAATACCCTGAAAAATCAGTAAGTTCCTATGCTTCCAAATAGCAAAAGTTAGTGCAATCCACCACCCACACCATCTATTGTGGTTTCTCCCTACAACAAAACCTTCACAAAATAACCTGAAATGACTTGCTGGAGAAATAGGGAAAGCTCCAATAGCCTGAATCCATCTCAAGGTTTCCCACCATAGAGCAATAGTTTGGGTGCAGTGAAAGAAAAGATGGCCTGCCTCCTCCTGCTCCTCATGGCAAAGAGGGCAAATAGATTCCTGCAGACCCACGTTTCTTCTTTGAAGATTAACTCTAGTAGGGAGCCTATCCTTAATAAGCCTCCAAGTGAAAATGACAGCCTTTGGGGGAATTTTTAAACTCCAAATAATCTGAAAGTTCCTCCCATCTGAGACAGATGTATTCTGATTTGATAGGAGTCTATAAGCTGACCTAGTAGAGTATAATCCAGTAGGTTCAGCTTTCCACAGAACTGTATCTTTCAAGTGACACTGGATAGGATAAGCACTAATCTCATCCATGAAAGCCACAGCTACTCCCTCCTCATGTTCGAATAGGTGTCTCCTCCACTTCAAATTCCATCTCCAAATATTCTGGTGGAAGCTACCCATGGTTGAAATAAGATCATTCTGCTGCTTACTAATGGTGAAGAGCTGAGGGTATTTATGATCCAGACTGCAGCCCTCTCCCAGCCAATTGTCTTTCCAAAATCGAATTTTATCCCCACAACCTGCCTTCCAAACCAGATTTTGATGAATAATGTTGAAGTCATTGTGCTGATATAGCTTCCTGAGGTCTCTCCACCAATGAGAGTCCCAGCAATGAACTCAACCATTCTGCAAGGCTGGCCATCCCCCATACTTTGAATTTATAACCCTGACCCAGAACTGGTTCTGCTTAGAATGTAATTCCCAGATCCATCTTCCCATGAGAGCAGCATTAAATTTGATCAGATTTTTGATTCCCAAACCGCTTTCCTTCTTGTGGAGACAAACTTCATCCCATTTGACCCAAGGGATCTTCTTTTGATCATGCCCCCCACCCCACATAAAATTCCTTTGCAGAGAAACCAGTCTATCAGCTATTCTTTGGGGTTACTTAAAGAAGGATAATAGGTAGATTGGTAAAGCATTCAAAACAGAATTTATCAAAGTGACCCTGCCAGCCATAGATAAGCTTTTCTGGTTCCATTTAGTGAGTTTAGCTTCAAATTTGCTGATCAAAGGCTCCCATACCACCTGATTTGAGGATCTAACCCCAATGGGGATGCCCAAGTAGTGGAAGGGAATCCCCATCTGCCTACAATTCAGAAAGTGAGCAGCATCTTGAGCCCAATTAACATAATCTCCAAAGATTCCGAATTGACTCTTAGCATAGTTGATTTTCAGACCAGAGGCCATCTCAAAGCCTCTAAGCATTGCCTTCAAAACAATAACATTTTCCAAGGAAGCTTGACCAATGAAGACAGTATCATCAGCATATTGGAGAATATTAATAGGCTCTTTTTGTTTTCCAACCAGGTAGCTTCGGTACAGATTTTTCACAATGGCCTGTCTCATCATTCCAGTGAGACCTTCCCCCACTAAGTTAAACAACAAAGGGGCCAGAAGGTCCCCTTGTCTCAGACCTCGAGTAGGAGCGAATTCTTTAGTCGGACTACCATTAACTAAAATGGAAATAAATGCTGATTGAAGGCAGGCAGCAATCCATTGTCTCCATTTAGTACAGAAGCCTAGTCTTGACAGCATGTAGTCCAAGAAAGACCAAGATACTGTATCATAGGCCTTTTCAAAATCCACTTTAAAGACCATAACTGGCTGCTTTGTCTTCATAGCTTCCTCCACCACTTCATTAAGGATCAGAATTCCATGAAGGATATGTCTATCCTTTATGAAGGCTGATTGCCTTTCATCAACAATTCCCGAAATAACAGTCCTCAACCTGTTTGCCAAAAGCTTGGATATGACTTTGTACATGCAGCTGATGAGAGAAATAGGCCTGTAGTCATTTAAGGATTGAGGATGATTTGATTTAGGGATAAGGGCCATGAAGGAAGCATTGCTGCCTCTAGGAAAGCTTCCATGGCAGTGGAACTCATCCACAAATCTCCTGAATTCAGGTCTCAGAATCTTCCAAAAAGCCTTAATAAAGTTGAAATTAAAACCATCGGGACCCGGGCATTTATCTCCACCACAACTCCAAACAGCATCTTTAATCTCTTGATCAGAAAAAGGGGCAATGAGACCCTCTCTTTGATTCTGATCAATGGACTGGAAGAAAGCCCCATCAAGGGTGGGTCTGAACCTCTTATCTTCAGAAAATCTATGAAGGAAGAAATTAAAAGCTTCATCCTTAATACGATCTGGCTGTTGAACCCAATTCCCATCAATGAAAAAACCCTGGAGAGCATTATAATTTCTTCTAACATTTATAGCTTTGTGAAAATAAGCTGTATTACTATCTCCTTCCTTAATCCATTTATCTCTAGATTTTTGTCTCAGCAGGGATTCATAAGCATTTGAAGCCTCCCACAGCTCTTGTTGCAGTAGTATCTTGACTTTGGCCTCCTCTTGAGATAAAGCTCTATCACCAGCTGTAGTTTCCAAGTCATTAAGCTTCTGTCTCAAACTCTGGATTCTATTAACATTGATATCAGCATTAGCTTTACTCCATTGTTTGATGGTATTTTTAAGATTTCTCAGCTTGTTTTTAAGGACAATGCCCCCCATCCACCCTGCTGGTCCTTAGACCAAGACTCCTGCACCAGCTTTTGATATCCTTTTTGATTGAGCCACAAGTCCAGCACCCTAAAGGGCTTAGGACCCCAATCAACCAGTTTAGTTTTCAAAATTACCGGGCAATGGTCAAAGTAATCTCTGTGAAGAACATGTTGGGATGTGTCAGGCCATATAGCTAGCCATTGATCTGACACTAGGAATATGTCAAGTCTGCTCTTGACGGAACCGTTAGGCCTGAACCAAGTGAAGCTTCCACCAAAACCTCTGATTTCATGAAGATCCATATCTGAAATCCAGTCATTAAATTCTGAAATGTCAGAATTATCAGCCCCCCTTTGAGATGATCCAATACGCTCCTCGTGGCTCCTTATGCTATTAAAATCTCCAAGGAAGCACCAAACACCATTTGGATTGGCCACCTTCAACTGTCTTAATTCTTCCCACAAAATTCTCTTCCCAGGGAGATCACAAGGAGCATACACATTGACTATGTGAAGTCTCTGGTTTTCAGCAACCCATATACCGTCTAAAAAAAGAAAGCTATGACCTTTAATTCTCCTTTCCACTTGGAAAACTGAATTGTTCCATAAACATAGAAGACCTCCAGCTGCCTGAACAGAGGGTACACTGTCCCAAGAGACAGTGGAATCCCCCCACATTGACTGACAGATGAATTTATCAAATATCTCTCTTTTTGTTTCCTGAATACAAACAAGATCAATCTTGTGAATTAGATTAAGTCTCCTTATAGCACTCCATTTGATCCCTCTTCCCAACCCTCTGCAATTGTATGAAAGGATAATCATGAGTGATGTTTCATGATACCCCTCTCAACTGTCACAGCTTTATCTCTCTGCTCCAACTGGATCATCAGGTCTCTAACCTTTTGAGTTTCCTGACCATAAGTGAGGCCCATATCACTAACTAAATCCATATGTTTTTCCAGAAAATCCTGATTACATATGCTGGTACTCGGGTCCCTGCTGAAATCTACAAGAGGAGCTTTATAAGTCTGGGAACTTATTTTTATGGGAGGATCCAGAGCCGATTGGGCCTCTACATTAAGCTCCTTAGTTCCTTTACTTCCTAATATTTTCTTTTTTGTTTTGAGTTGAGTCATAATTTTGTAATTTTTTGGTTCTCCCTCATAAATTTTTTATTTGTAATTAGTCCGGACTAAAACAAAATTCATTAAGGAGCAAACACAAAATTAGGTAATTCAAAGACTGTTTTAATAGGGCTCTACGAAAAGCATAAATTTATCATGAAACAAAGGCAAAATGTAAGTATTTATTAGGGATAAGAAAACATTTAACTCATCTCATTTGGATAAAGATAGTGATTTTGCTTCCAATTCCAGCACGCCCCGAGAAAGAAAAAAAAAACTTTTTTTCTCATTAACCAAACAAAAAAAAAACATTTTCTCAGAAACCAAATCCCAAAAAACATCATATTTTTTCGGCAATCAAACCCAATAAAGAAAAATGACATTTTCTCATCAACCAACAGTCCCTCTCCAAATCACAATTTCTCGGCACCCAAACGAAAAAAGGAAAAACGTGAGACTGAAAAGGAGAACGAAAACCTGAGGGTCTCGGGAGCGAACGATTTCGGCGCTGTTGAATTTGTTCGTGAGGCGAATCATGAAGCAGCCAAGGGCCTCGTCGCAGTGGAAGCTTCCGTTGTGCGTGCCCACGCGCTTCAGAGGCGCGTGAACTGGAGACCCCGAAGAGAAGGAGAGTGAAGCTTGGTTTGCCATCAGAAGAATCGGAAGGAGAGAAGTAGTAGTGTGTCTGCGGAATTGGAATTGGACGAATGGTTTTGTTGCTGCAGCCCACATGCCACTTTTTTCCCTCAACACCAAAACCCCGCCCTACTAATGCTGTAGGGTTTTAGTTTAACCATAAAAAAAAAAAAAAAAAAAAAAAAAAAAAAAAAACGACTTGAGAAGAGGAAAGGACGCGGATGCATCTAGTCCATTCATTTCTTTTAAAGGAAATTAAAGGCTGAGATTGAAAACGAACAAAATATATATAGTAGTTTCGGGTAGGGATGCTAAAAAAATTATTTAAAAAAAATAACAATAATTAGTTATTATATAAGAGTATATATAAAACTGTAAGTAGATGCATTGATATACCTTGTTATGTTTTTAGTTATATAATAAACTAGTTATATGTCAATATTTTAAAAATAAAAATTAATTATATCAAATTATAAGAAAAAATTATATAAAATTATCCAATCATAATTTATTATATATTATAAATTTAATAATTTTTAAAATAATTATTTTAATACAATTTAAATAAAAATTTGTGATTAAATGAGGATATAGAATGATAAGTGTATATACATTAAACTTATGAAATTATACTTTTATTTTAAAAATGAATTATGGTTATAGTTATCATATCCATTTTTAATCTGATTATTTATTAGGTATGGATATAGTTAAAGAAAATATACAACTTAAGAGCACCCTAGTTTCGGGTTTGTGCGTGCGTTTTCAGTGTTAAACGACGTTTTTTCTTGCGTGTTCAATGTCAGCCTTAGATTTGTTTAGAAGACAAATGGATGGGCATGATTCATTATTTCCTCATGTCTTGTTTTTTCCTTTTTCAGGGAATTGCCACACTGCTCAGCAATAATCTCTGCATCTTCTTCTTCACATCACAATCACAGAAACATGCCCGTGAGAGTATTGGAGAACACCGCAGCACCTTCTTCTCAGGTTTCAGGTAATAATAACCATCATTTCTCATCTCATGCAATTTTCTCTCTCTTTTTTCTTTGGTAACAAGCTCTTTGTTTTTTTTTTTTTTATTATTATTGTTCGATTGTGTTGTGTTAGGTGCTAATTCGGGAAGGAGTTCGTGCCAATCTTGTAGTCTTCTAGGCGTTGGGCAGGTACTCATATTCCAGTGTTTTTGTTTTGTTAGACTTTCCCAATAGAGATTATGAAATTGGGGTTTCTTTGCTTAAGGGAACACGGAGCATCTAATGCTTCTTTAAGACAAATTGATAAAATGTATTCTTTTATAAAAATAAAATAAAATTGGTTGAAATAATAAATTTTGGGTGATGATCAAAGTGGTATTTTGAAATTAGAATTAGCAACCTGTACCGGTCTCTGATGATGGTGATTTGTATGGGTATCTAAGGCGTCATTCATTGGGCCAATGTGGTTCAGCACGAATTGAGTGTCAACGGAAACAGTAGATGTTTGTTTATACTTTATGCATGTTATGATTCCTTCTGTTGGAAGATTGATTTGTAGTCAGTACCACACTATGAAGCATGGACTCTAACATAGGACACAACACAGACACACTTTTACACGGTTAATGTCTAGAATATAGGACATGGAGACACTACATACATACACAAACAAAGATTCTAATTAAATGAAACATGAGTAACATAACAAAATATCTAAATTGATGGTATATTCATCTGTTTAAACCAACCTTTTATGTTTTTTCAAGTGTATTAGTTGTATAAAGGTATCGATTTAAGTGTTCATACCAACAAAAAGTAATTTTTGAATCAGACATCTAATAAGAAGTGTCAGACAAGTGTCAAGCAAGTGTCCAGGTTTGTCGTGTCGGAAACATGTCTGACTTGGCGACACTTCGAACAAGAGAGGTGTTCGTGCTTCATAGGTACCACATTCTTGTGTGAGCTTATGATTCTTTGCTTGACCTTATAAATTCATTTCAAGAAACTGAGCCTACTAGGGATATGTGAGAAAATGATGTGATAGAGTGGATTGGAGTGAAATGACTTTACATATCCATATAATGTCCATTTTCACTTTATCTTTGTATAACTACTTGACAAATGACACGTAGTGAGCAGGGATTTTCTTCTTTTTGCCTCCCTTATTTATGACCTTCTAAAGGCTTGAGAGATAGAGTATGTGATGTGTAGTCAATTTCTGATCAAGTATTAAAGATCTTAGAGAATAGTATCACAGATCAACTCTAATAGCCAGAAATCAGCATTTAAAGTGATTTCATTTCCATGTTGTTTAGAAACAAGCAATTAAATAAACAACCTACTTCGGTTTTCAAGCCTCAAAATTTGTTAATTAGCAAGGTTGTGAACTTGTGATATGCATTACAATGTAGGCTAGTTGATGGGGTAGGCTAGTTGATGATCTATGTCCTAAAGGATTCATCAAGGTTTTATAGTGGCTGTTGCCTGTTGGCTTCTGACTGCCTTATGTGATCGTCTTCTTTTATTTGGCCTTAGGATTGGCTTTGTAAAGTTTGGCTAAAAAGTGAAAAATATGGCATAGTTAGAGTTACGTCTTAAATTAGTGATGCACTACATATATATTTCATTTTATGATTCTAAATGCCAAGTATTTCAGTGTATAAGGGTACATTATGTCTTAGAACCATATGACAGATTTCTTTTTCTATGATAACTGCAAACTTAATTTGTTCTATTGGATATATATTGACTCAACAACAACAACAACAATAGTCAAGCCTTTTCCCACTAGTTGGGGTCAGCTAAATGGATCAAATGATGCCATAACGTTTTCTTGTAATTGTCTATAGACAAATTATTGATCTCTAAGTCCTTATTTGTTTCACCTATAGTTTTCTTGTTCTCTCTGCCTCTAGTTAATAGATGTTAAAGTGCAGCAAAGGCATCCGAAAGGTCCCCTTAAAAATCGGTTCATAAGGGGGTGACCTACCCAGCTATAT
This sequence comes from Glycine max, assembly GCF_000004515.6. NCBI lineage: Eukaryota > Viridiplantae > Streptophyta > Magnoliopsida > Fabales > Fabaceae > Glycine > Glycine max. Next base: position 14,431,851 of record NC_016090.4, on the reverse strand, counting down.
AAACACTTATCATGTTCGTTAATCACCCGATGTGGGACTTTCAACACGCCCCCTCGAGCCAGGGCTCGTCACCACAAAGCGAGGGCTAACAGCACTATCCACCACACCACCGGGCAGAACCTAGCTCTGATACCATGTTAAAGTGCAGCAAAGGCATCCGAAAGGTCCCCTTAAAAACCGGTTCATAAGGGGGTGGCCTACCCAGCTATATAAGCACTTATCATGTTCGTTAACCACCCGATGCGGGACTTTCAACAATAGAAAACTAATAGATCATATTAGAACTCTATTTAGATCATAGAAAAAGGAGAAAAGAAAGAAGATAAATGGAATGAGAAAATATTATTGAGGTTAATGAATCCTGAGTTACAACACTCTATTTATAGAGTTATGAAGTTAGTTGCAAATACGGTTAGGTTGTTAGGAAACAGTTAGTTAGTTGTGACAATTGTCAATAATTAACTTTACAAACTGACACAGTGTTCTAACTACTAAATTGAGTGCAGTTGAATACTGCACCTCTCTATACAATACTCTAATACAAGGAAATAGATTGCCCTCCATATGATCTGCTCTTCTTATCTTTAAGGGAGTCTCAAGCACATTGAGTTTGGCCCTCAGAAAAGTAAATCTGCTTGGAGAAAGTGGCTTTGTAAGAGCATTTGCTTTCCTAATGCATTCATTCTTAATTCTATCTTGTCTAGTACATCTACTCATTTAACACTTTCTCATCTGTTAGATTCAAGAGTTTGGGCACAAACTGGAAGGTTTTATAAAAAGAATTTTGCAATCAAACCAAAATTTAGAATCTATAGTACAGAATGCTAACACATGCCTCTTCCCTAACAAGGAGTCTCCTCCTTCAAACCACCTCCAATAATTTAATATGCACAATTTCCCAGAAATTTGTCATACATTCTATTTAAGAAACACACTTATAACTATTCTACAATTACTAAACACAGAATAACTGCCATACAAGTACAATGACTTTTTTACCAAACTAGTTATTTTCGTGAAACAATATACCAAAATAAGGGTTTTTCAAACTATTTACCTGTCAGGGATGAATTTTGCCATGTAGGATAATGGCGCTTTGTGTTCGTCCTTTGTCTTTTTGCAGGAGGCACTAGGCTGAGGTTTGACACCACTTAGGTGTCCTGTCAATGAAGGAGGCGCTAGGTAGAGACATGCTTTCTCGTTTGCGAAGGAGGCGTCACCCTTGCTGTTAGGGGTGTGCAAGGTGACCTGACCCAAAACCGCACAAATCGGAAAAAAAAATGCATTTCAAGTGGTTTGGGGCAGGTGTGGTGGGTCAAAGAAACGGGTTAGACCAATTAGACATGATCGGGTTTGGTAGTTATTTCTAGACCCATCGGAAACCAATCCGTCCCGAAGTGCTTTGGCTTACCATAAGTTAATTAGGCCCAACCCAAGAGCTTTTGGCCGCTGCAACTCTTTTTTTTTTTTTGCACAGCAAAAATAGATATTTTATTAATCTAAGAAAGTACCAGTGGTACTATAAGTACATATTGGCTGTAGGGATCTATCAGGTTCCATTAATTGCAAAACCAAGGAAGATACACCTAACAATTTTACATAGATTCATCATCTCCCAACCCCTTCTAGTTACTAAACTCTTCCTTTAAATTAGAGGACCATTGATTAAAATGTACTGCAAAATCCTTCTCCATGGATTTGACCCACGTCCAAATTAGGAGGACTGCGTCATCCAGCAGTTTGCTTCCATCAAAACTTGCATTTTGAAAAACTATTTTGTTTCTGTGCTGCCATATTGTTCTTGTTAGAGTAATCCCCCAGCATTTCCATCTTGTAGCCTTCTTTCCATGATCGTTCCCGATTCCATGCTGCAAATAGTGATCCCTTGGGTTTTGAGGCAGAGCTGTAATTAGATTAACCTAGGACAATGACTCCCACCATAGAGGGAGGATGTTGCTGCAGTTGAAGAATAGGTGAGTAGCCTCCTCCTCTTTATTTCTGCAGAAAGGGCACAGCGAATCGGTTAGCATCACCTGTCTCCTTCTGAGGTTTGTCTTTGTTGGCCGCTGCAACTCTGCTCACCCCGTGCATGCCGCCAGGGCTGCTTGGCTTCAAAGTTGTTCCAGACAGAGGAATGGAGACTTCTCCAGTTTGAGAAAGCGAGTCACAACCGACGTCGGAATCTTTCTGTTGAGAATCAGAAATATTTAATGTATAGATTCATTAGGATTTGATTTATAGGAAACATATCTGATTGAGGAAACTGAATATCCTCTCATTATCGGTATTTATTGTAATGACCACTATATAATAGAGCATCTGCTGTGTACTCTAACACACGGTTTCAATCTATTATCCCTCTTTATTTTCTCTTATTTTACACTTTCCATCCTTTATCGCCGCTGACATGCTCTCCCATGACCTCCCCGCCTCTGTCACCACTAATAAAGCCTCATTATTGTTGTCATTGTCGTCATCTCTGTGACTGCCACTGCTGTGGCCTTCGAAGGATCCGGCAATAGAGCCTCTGCTGGTGGAGCAGAGAGGTTAAAAGGGATCTGTAGGGCGCCGGATAGGAGTGACGCGGAAACAGAGGGAGGGTGTAGAGAGGGAAAAGGCAACAGGAAGTGGAAGAGGGTGGAGTTAAGAAGGAGAAAGTGATCGACATTGTTGTGTTGTGACTTTGTTTCTTCCCTTCTTTCCCTGCTTCGGAGAAACAAATGAAACACTTTCTGTTCTGTTGTGCTTGTGTGTTTCTTTAGTTTAGTTGTTGTTGGTGTCTGGTAAGTGTGTTTGGAGGGTCGAAAATTGTTTAATTTAGTATGTATGCCTTTATCTATGTGTACAGTTTGCTGGTTGTTGTCGTACCCACACTTCATAGTCATAGAGAACACAACTTCAACTTTCCACTGAATTAGATTTCACATCTTCTGTTTTTCGTCCAGTATATCTTACTATAAGTTCAGAGTCATGGCATATACTCAAGGTGTTTATGTTTACAGGCCTTTTCTGGCACCCAGAATGTCTCAAGTGTACAAAAGGATGAAGCATGGAGAGTAAATGTCCGTATACAAGGATGTGACCTTGAGCATGGGTATTTGTGTGGCACCATGGAAGCTCTTAATGTTCCTATGGCAGACACACCTGTAAGCAATTCCTTTTGGTTCATCTTTCTTAAAAGTGAAACAGAAAAGTGACCACTTTTCATCTTTTAGAAAATATGCATGTTTATAGTTTCTGTTCTAGTTTAATTTGAACAATTGGTTGTGTTAAACTGTTGATTACTGTTTTGTCACAAATTGAATCTGTCGATTTAGGACAGCATTAATCTGTAATACATTACTCTTATCAGAATAACCTATTTTTTTATTACTTACCTAACAAACAGTTTATATAAATGAATTAATGATGTCTGTTCAGCTTCCATTTGATGGCATACAGTATTTTTTGTTAAATACAAAGTAGTTAACTGGCCTTTGAATTCTTAGATTGTTGTTAACCTACAGTATGGTAGAACTTGTCTTGGGTTTTTTTACATGCTAATGATTTTATTAATTATTAATTTTCTTTGTTAAAGATCAATCTTCACATTTTATATTGCTGCTGTGACCAATATGATCCAACCAAAAATTAGTTTCTATGCATTTATCCCTTATGTGGATAATGTATAGGATATTTTGTGTCTTATAGCATATTCACAAAGATTTAACTTCAATATTTTAAATCGAGACTAGAATACTATAGATAATATATTTATTATTTTTCTTCTTCAAAATACTCTTGAATGGTGTGTAACGTAGAGCAAATATATTTTAACTTCAGTTTTTGCCTTATATGCCCTGGTTGTCAATTCTTGAAGGTTTTTAGAAAGAAAGAAAAATCACCATGGCTTTCACTTTATCTTTTAATGATTTATATCAGGTAGTAACATTCTGGGAAGGGGAGATAGTTGATACAAAGAATTATACTTTCTTCACTGGCAAATGGGAGGCATCGTATGTTACTATGCAATCAACTCTTAAATCAAGAGGAGCTTAATTTCAATAACACTGATGATGTCCATGAATTAGTTTGGATACATACTCTGTTTTTATTAACCTTTTTTTCTGTTCCTTATGTTTTTCAGTCCCGAGGATGATATAAGGCACTGGTCTAAATTTCCATCTTTTTCTCCCTTATTGGTAACAATTTAAATTTTGGTGTCATGTGTAAGATTGCATCGCTTGTAGCGTTTCTAATGCACTTTAACATTCTAGGGCCAAGTGGAGGCTGATGGTGGCAAGTCTTTGGACCTGAGCAACTATCCTTACATATTCATGGTAAATTAATTTTCACCAAGAGAAAATGATAATAAAAAACTTCGTACCCCATTGTCCAGAGGCTCTTCGCTATGCGAAGGTATGGGGGAGGGATATTGTGCGCAGCCTTACCCTTGCATATGCAAAGAGGCTGTTTCCGGATTCGAACCCATGACCAACAAGTCACCAAGGCACAACTTTACCGCTGCACCAGGGCTCGCCCTCACCAAGAGAAAATGATAATGTTGAAAAAAAAAGTATTTATCTGAAATGAGAACCTTTACAAATCGCACTTATTTCTTTGTTGCAGAGGTGGAAGGAGCAGTACTTTGTGAATGTTGGAACCGACTGTGGATTAACCATAGCCGGATTTTACTACATTTGTTTCTCTTGCAGCGATGGCTCTATCAGTGGATTCTATTATGATCCCAATAGCAGGTGCTCTCCTCTTATGTTTCCAATTGGTTTATTCACTTATTGTGGTCCATGTTTTTCAGCCTTGAACTTCAGCAAACTTATTAGTCTTATGCATGTGCTTATCAGATCATTTAGCATTTTTTATTGCCTCTCACTATTTTAATTATATCTTTTGAAAGTTTTTGACATGAAACATATGGACCCTTTGCAGCCCTTACCAGAAGCTTGAGTTGAAATCCACTAATGATGGAAGATCAGGTTTCAGTTTTTCATCATATCAGTTACAATAGATTGTGAGACATTAGTATGTCCAGATTCATCATCTAATTGTTAGTATTGTATATGAGCGGGGAACATGTGGAAAATTTGAGTTTATTGCTGTCAGAATCAAAGCAAGGAGAATAAGTTTGTTCCCTAGTACAAGCGCCCAATATATTTTATGTTTTGACCAGTGACCACTTACCAGTTTAGGGTTGATTTGATTACATGACTTAATGGTTTTTTGGAGTTTAAAACAATTATGCAAATATACAGAGCACGCAAAATGGACTTGACCTGGTGGGCTGGGCTGGCCAGCCTTCAAGTAGGGCCAGGATGGGCTCTCAAAAAGGTGGCCCAAATAGAAACTAGTCAAAATGGTTCAGCCCATTTAACCTGACGGGCCAATTGGCCTCGGGATAGGCTGACCCGAACAATTAAAAATAAAAGCAAATCGGTCTTGTATAAATATCTGCACATATTTTATGATATAGTTTCAAAATATTTTTAATTATTTTATGCACGTTATTTGTGCTAGAAAGTCCGCTGCCAGGGATGCTTCAAATTCTTAGCGCATAGGCATATTCACGTTTTCTGGAGGAGTGCATAAAACACACATGGAAATAATTGAGTAGTGCAAAAAAATATCAAATCTTGGGTTTCATCCATGATTATGCATGGTATTGCAAATAATTTACACATTAAATATATTTTCATGAACATTTTAACTTCGTAATAAAGCAATATTTTCATGTATGATAACCGATGCTTTTGGATCTTAACTTCATAATAAAACAATATTTTATAGAGGTAAAAAAAACTTCATGTGCTATTTAATGTGTAAATCACATGAATATAATTGAAATCAAATATTTAGTAGTGCAAAAACAGTTGGTGCTCTAGTTAAGATTAGGCCATGATCTCTAAGGTGGTACTAATGACTACGTAGGAGGAAAGGTTTTTGCTTTGGGCACCAACCGTATTGTTGGTACATCCAATGTTTTAAGTGGAGTGATAAAAATGTCTTTCACTTAAAATTTTAAAAAGTGTTCCCTCTCTCTTCCTCATGTGTACGGTTGATTCTTCTTCTTCCTTCTCTGCGTCGTCTTTGCGATTTGGACACTTCGTGCCTCATCCATCTGCGTCGTGCCTCGTCGTGGTCGTCATCTTCCACTGCCATAAGTGGTCTAGGTTCCTCCTTCTTTTTATTTCTGCATTTGCGTAAGTAATGATTGAGAATCCATATAAGGCATACATATTGTCAATCCATATGCCTTATATGGATTAGTCAATCCATAAATTTATTTTAATCTTTTATTTAAATTTGAAAGAAAAAATTATTTTATAATTTTTTTAAAATTTTAAAAAATTAATATTTATGTTAAAAAATTGTAATAATTTTGTTTTTTATTTTTATTTAATTAATTATATTTGTTTTTTGAAGTTGGTTTTTAATTAAGAAGCTAACTGATTTGTTTATTTTAAAACAAATGTATATATATACTATTGCGATTTTTTTTAAAAGTACAAGTAATTTTGTTATATTTGATATTTTAAAAAGTTTTTTTTATAAATTTGGTAGATATCATAAATTTCAAATTTTTATTAATATATATTTCACAATTTAGTTTAACAAAAAAAATTAAATTTGTAAATTACAATTTTTTTATTGATATAGTCATATATATATATATATATATATATATATATATATATATATTATTAGAGTCATCGTATTAAATATGTATATAAATAGTGTTTGGAAGTATAAAATTAAAATTGTCATTAGCCAAAACAAAATTTAAAGTTATTGTCATAGTAATTTGTTGAAAAATGAAATAGTGATTTGTTAGAAATGAAAACCAAAATTGTAGTTACATTTTGGTCATTAATTTAAGTTTAGTAGAATTAGTGTTGTGAACTCTATATATTTGAAAAAAGAATTTTTATATGCATTTATGAATATATTAAAGTAATAAAAAATTTATTCAAAAAATAATAAAAATTTTATTTATGAAGTATTAAATAGTAATTTCTTGAAGTATTGTTTGAACGTTTACATAAATTGTTATGACTATTTTAATGTGCAGATTATGGTTAGAACCAAAGGTTTAGGTCGGACTTTAGGCAGGATTATAGGAAGAGCCCTAGGAGATAAGCTAGTGGTGATGCGGATGAATCCCCCCAGCAGCGAAGGCCTACAACATCTACACATAGACAGTGAGAAGTTGCACCTGTTGCTGAGGATGTTTAGCATGTGGATCATGCAGATGATGAGGTCCATGAACAGCCTAAAGAAACAGCTGCTGATGATGTAGTTACTAATGTCGAGGGTTTTTTAGGCAGGCCCCACGACACATCAATTTTGATGGACTATGTTTATCATGTGGCAATGAAATTTTGGAATGGAGAGATATTTATATTTTTAAATAAATAATATTTTCGTAAATATTTGTTATTATTGTTGAAATGATTTAAATTATGATTTTCAGGAACATCCTGAGCTGAAGTTATCCTCCCATGAAAGTTGACAAATTTGGCAGGCCTGCTCCAGAGATCGAAGGCCTAGCGACTGGCACATGATTAAGTCCTCTGATTGCATGTTTGTTGGACCCTGGTGATCGAGGACTTATGTCTACTTTTGTGGAGCGGTGGCATAAGGAAACTAGTAGTTTCCATTTGCCCGTAGGAGAGGTGACTATCACCTTGGGTGATGTGGCATCGTTGTTGCATCTCCCCATTACAAGCACGTTCCATAGCTTTGAGCTTCTTCATGTTGACAATGTCGTCTTCCTCTTAATCGAATTGCTTGAAGTGAGTTTTGAAAAGGCAAGAGCTGAGACAGTACAATACCATGGGACATATGTTCAACTATCCTGGCTACGAGACGTATATCAGAGCAAATATGACGCAGCACAGTGAATTGTAGCAGCTTGAGCGTATTTGTTGCATAGCATGGCTGCACACTCTTTGCTAACAAGAGTGCCACACACGTTCATGTGATATTCTTGGACGCATTTTGTGACCTTATGTAGAGTGGAAGCTATGCATGGGAAGTTGTTGCACTAGTGCGTATGTTTGAGAATTTGAATGATGCATCAAAGAACGCAACCAAACAACTTGCAGGATATATCACACTTTTACAGGTAATTTGAAATTTTTTTAATTTATTTTTAGTTTTTACTTTATATTGAGAATTGTGTTGAATTTATTTGTTTTTAAAACATGTGCGGTGTTGGATCTACAAGCATTTCCCTTCTGTTGGTTCTGCTATTGTTGTTGATGATTATGATGAGAGGAAAGCATGTGTCTATCGTTGGAAGTCTGGGAAGGCATTACTAGTATCGACGTATTGAAAGTGTTTGGATAGATTGACGTCTGATGTTGTGTGTTGGATTTCATATTGTGAACATCGTGCATTCAAAGAGTTTAAGGTTATCTCTTTATTTTCCAGACATATCGAATGGGGTCCATCTATTGTCATACACTGACCGAAGACATATCGAATAAGTATGTGCAAACCATTCCTCCACACCATGATAGATGGATTCAGTTTTCTGAATACATTGCACCAATGTGTCAGATATGAGTAGCACCTGGACAGTGTTCACCAGACTACTTGGAGTGGTTCTACATGATATCTCATCCCTTCATGAGTTTGACACAGCATGGGGATCCTCCTAGACATCTGCCCATGCAACACGATGACACATTTGTTGAACTAGATGTTACTCCGCACTCGGTGGCGACAGCGGTTATGGACGAACCACCTGAAGATGCACATACTGATGTAGGGCAGCCTCAACATGCAGTTGTAAAATATATTTTCAATTGTGACTGTTACTCAATTTATCTGAATATGCATTAACCCTAAAAAAAATTCTTTTTTTTTATAATGTCCTAGGAGGCTTGCCAAGCCATAGTTGAAAGGTTGGGCAAGGCTGCTCAACCTAGGATAGTGATCGAAGGAATAGAAGCATACACTGTCACCAAAGAATCTCTGAGGATCGCAAGAGGTGTCACTGGGCAACGAAATGTCTATGTTCGATCGAGATGAAGGCGGCGTATGGAAGACGCATGAAGAGTTTTGCGATTTCTTGGGTTTTATATTATTTATGTATGCAATATGACTAAACAATGTTTATTATTTAATGTTATTTGATAAGTTTTTAAATTGTATATGGATTTAAAAGTAATCACCATTTTACATTATTGTGTTAAACCTTTAATAACCCTAATTAGTCAAACCAACCTAATTATTCAAGTAACACTAAACCCTAAATACTAATTTAACCCTAACCCCTAATTGCAAAGGTATTAGTAAACCCTAAATAGCGATGTAAAAACTTTCCTTGATTGGAAATGTTTAGGTAAACCCTAATTAGTGACATGATACTAGACACTACGTACTATAGTAACCCTAAAAATAACCTTAATTAGTTACGTGAGACTAAACCCTGATTAGTGGATTGACTTTGTCATAAACACACTAAAACATACTCCCAATAAATACCATTTGAAAATTAAGTGAAATACATAATTATATCAACATCGAAGGAAACACGCGTATATTATGCTAATACATGACAACCGCATAAGTAACTAAATGTTCAATCTTCACCTAAATCAGCAAAGTCTATTTTCAACCTTGACAAATTTGTATAGTGTTGCATTCTACTAATATATGGTGTGGGCCACTACTTTGCCTAATGATGGCAATGTGTAGACCATAACAATGCTAATGACGGTAATGGATAACAGTCTCTTGGAAATTTTTGTTACATAACATACACAATGAAAATATCATTGATGTGTCATCATTTTCTCATATTTCTTAACCCTTTTTGTCACCATTTTAATTACTTATTAGCCTTAATTGTCAAATTAATTATGCAGTTTTATCATTTGGGCCTACTTGATTAATTTTGTGCTTTTAATTTAATTTTAGGAGAATTATAAGTAATTGGGCTTGGACTTGAAGAGAGCAGACAATTTTATTCTAACAAATCTTATCTTATCTAGATTTTATCTCATCTAGATATTATTTCATCTAGATTTTATCTTATCATATCTAGATTTTATCTCATCTAGATCTTATCTTATCTTATCTCATCTAGATTTTATTTCATATAGATTTTGTCTTATCTTATCTTATATAGATTTTATTTTATTTATGGGCTTGGACTTAAAACAGATTTGTAAGCTTTGGAGCTGAGAACTATATAACAGCACCAAGGTTCTACTTTTAGGGTCTCTTCTTTTTCGTTTTAGGGACAAAGGATAATTTTAGGTTTTGCAATTCCAGTTTTTACTATTCACGTAGCAATAAAATTTCATTTTCTACTTCAATCTACAACTTTTGTTTCTACTGATTAATGGAAGGCTAAGTCTCCAGCGTTGTTTTCTCTTGAGGATCAAGCACAACTCTCTTTGAGGTTTTATTATTTCTATTGAATTCTGATCACTTTCTCCTCTTCACCAATTACTCTATAATTGTTGCTATTAATCCATGCATGCTTTGTGTTTGATTAATTGTCTCTGTGCTTAATTTACGTTCATGCTTAATGATCAGTTTCGTTCATGATTAATTGGTGTATGTGTTGCTTAATCCCATAATGACAGCCTTATGTTAATTTTCACTTAGTAATTTAATTTAAGGTTGGATTAAGTGGTTGAACTGATTAAGGATAAATTCTCGTAACCTGGGATAAGAGACTGCTTGTGAATCAAGGGAAAACAACATGTTTTAATTCTGTTATTTTCTAATTAAAATTTGCTCGCTGTTTAAATTACAAAAACATTCAACCGCCCCCCCCCCCCAATTCGTTACTGCTTTATTACTATATGTTATGAACATTTGGTTGACCATTGCTCATTGGGAGACGACCTAGGATCACTTCCTAGGTACTGCATTTTTAATGTTTATTTGATTCGGGTACGACCTCGATCAAATTTGGTGCCGTTGCCGGGGAGCAATGGGCCAAAGGTTCATAATAGTGTTTAGTTATCTTATTTTGTGTAGCGTTCTATTTTGCATTTCAGTTGCATTCCCTGTTTAGCGATTATTTTAGCGACGGATTCAGCCTTTTATTTTGCTGAGAACAGTGCTGAACAGTGATTAGCGACGGATTTTGCAATTTAATTAACGATTTTTTTTTATAGTTAGAGTTGTTATTTTTGGCTGAATTTTTGTGTGGTAGCTTCTTTTGATCCATATTTTGTGTGAAAAATTCCAGGAGCACTTGGTGTGACATTATTTGAGAGAGACAAAATTTTTTGGAACTTGTTTTTAGCAAAACTTAAAACGGTCATAACTTTGGCTCCGGGTATCAGAATAACTATTATTATATATGAATTTGGGGCTGAAAAAAATTTCCCATATCGCAACAACATGCTAAAGCCGTTTGGGGACTCCTAAACTCTAAAAATTAGCCGTTTACTAAGTTTTTTTTTTTAATTTTTTAAGTATTATTGTCTTATTTTTCTAAACTTTGCTTAGGTAGTTTTCATAGTTAGATTTTGAATTTTTGTCTGAAAATTTTTGTGCTATCTTTTCATGATTTTAGGGTGTTTCTCACAAAATTTCAGCTCATTTTGATATCGTTTGAGTATAGCTGTAGTTTTACCCCCTGTTAGGTGTTTGCTGAGAAACACATTTTTTGCTGCATATAGTGCATGACTAGGGGCAATCCAGGTGATTTACAACCCTTTGATCCTGAAATAGATAGAACCTTTCATAGATTAGTTAGGCGTAGTGTGCATCCTGGTCATTCTGTGCATTTTGAGCATTCTGTTGAGGGTGATTTTGAATATTCTGATCTTGAGCATTCGACTACTAATTTTCATACTGAGAACATGACTCAACCTCCACCTCGTGAGAGGACTCTTAGGGAAATGGTTGCACCTGATTTCACTTATGAAAGCTTGTGCATTCAATATCCTGATGAGGGTGTTCCATATGTTCTCAAGACTGGACTAATACATTTGCTGCCCAAGTTTCATGGTCTTGCAGGTGAAGATCCTCATAAGCATCTTAAGGAGTTCCATATTGTATGTTCCACCATGAAACCCCCTGATGTCCAGGAAGACCATATCTTTTTAAAAGCTTTTCCTCATTCTCTAGAGGGAGTGGCAAAAGATTAGCTGTACTACCTTGCTCCCAGGTCTATTTTCAATTGGGATGACCTTAAGAGGGTGTTCTTGGAGAAATTCTTCCCTACATCTAGGACCACTACCATCAGAAAAGACATTTCAGGCATCAGGCAACTTAGTGGAGAAAGCTTGTATGAGTATTGGGAAAGATTCAAGAAATTGTGTGCAAGCTGCCCTCACCACTAGATTTTTGAGCAACTCCTTCAATATTTCTATGAGGGACTTAGCAACATGGAGCGGAGTATGATTGATGCTGCCAGTGGTGGAGCTCTTGGTGATATGACCCCTGCTGAAGCTAGGAATTTGATTGAGAAGATGGCTTCCAACTCCCAACAATTCAGTGTTAGAAATAATGCTATTGTTCTTAGAGGAGTCCATGAGGTGGCCACGGATTCATCTTCATCTACTGAAAATAAAAAGCTTGAAGGAAAACTTGATGCCTTGGTCAGCCTAGTAACCCAGCTTGCCATGAATCAGAAATCTACACCTGTTGCAAGAGTCTGTGGTCTATGTTCTTTTACAGATTACCATACAGATCTTTGTCCTTCTTTGCAGCAATCTGGAGTCAATGAGCAACCTGAAGCTTATGCTGCAAACATTTATAATAGACCTCCTCGGCAGCAAAACCAACAACAGTAGAATAATTATGACCTTTCAAGCAATAGATACAATCCAGGTTGGAGGAATCATCCAAATCTGAAATGGACAAGTCCTCCACAACAAGAACAACTTGTCCCTCCTTTCCAGAATGTTACTGGTCCAAGCAAGCCATATGTTCCTCCTCCAATGCAGCAACAACAGCAGCAGTCACAACAAAGACAACCAGCAACTGAGGCTCCTCCTCAACCTTCCTTAGAAGAGTTAGTGAGGCAAATGACCATCCAAAATATGCAATTTTAGCAAGAGACAAGAGCTTCCATTCAGAGTCTGACAAATCAGATGGGGCAGATGGCTACTCAGATGAATCAAGCTCAGTCCCAAAATTCTGACAAATTGCCTTCACAAACTGTGCAGAATCCGAAAAATGTGAGTGCCATCACCTTGAGATCTGGCAACCAAATTCAAGTGCCTCCACCAGTAGCAGCACCTGCACCTGAACCTGTCAAGCTTCATTCTACACCTGAAAAAGAGGATGAGATAGTTGCATAAAAGAGAAAGCTTCCTAACAAAAAATTTCATGCAGGTGGACCTTCTTCTAGTAATTCTGACTTACCGCAGCCTCCTATCCCTCTTCCATTCCCACCTAGAGTAATTCCAAACAAAAAGATGGAAGAAGCCGAAAATGAGATCTTGGAGACCTTCTGGAAAGTAGAGGTGAACATACCTCTACTAGATGCCATCAAGCAGATTCCAAGATATGCCAAGTTTCTAAAGGAGCTGTGCACCCACAAAAGGAAGCTCAAGGGCAATGAAAGGATTAGCATGGGCAGAAATGTGTCAGCATTGATAGGTAAATCTGTTCCTCACATTCTTGAGAAATGTAAGGACCCAGGTACTTTTTGTATACCTTGCATTATTGGAAACAGTAAATTTGAAAATGCCATGCTAGATTTAGGAGCATCAGTTAGTGTCATGCCTCTGTCCATTTTCAATTCTTTATCTCTTGAACCTTTGCAATCTACAGATGTGGTGATTCATTTGGCAAATAGAAGTGTTGCTTACCCCGCAGGTTTCATAGAGGATGTGCTGGTTCGGGTTGGTGAACTTATTTTTCCTGTTGATTTTTATGTTCTTAATATGGAAGAGGGATTTTCCCATGGTTCAGTTCCAATTATTTTAGGCAGGCCATTTATGAAAACAGCCCAAACCAAGATAGATGTTTATGCTGACACATTGTCTATGGAATTTGGTGATATTGTTGTTCATTTTAACATTCTTGATGCCATGAAACATCCATCTGAGGATCATTCTACTTTTCATGCTGAGATAATTGATCAGATTGTTGATGATTATATGTTTGATTTTGATTATGTTCTTTATGGTAGGAAACATCCATTTTTATCTGATCTGCATACTTGTCATTCTTTATGCATTGAATCTGAATCTGAGTTTGAATTTGATCCTGTATCTAATTTTTATACTGAGAATGAATCTAAATTTTAGTTTGGTTCTAATTTTTTGGGTGTTGTACCCCTTGATGTTGATTTTTTAAAGTCATAATGCATTAACCATGTTGCAGGAAGTACATATACTTCTGACTTGCTTTATGAGGTACATGCTAAGGAACCTTCTTCTCCTACCATGGTTCCTCCCACTGTTCAGCCACCACCCACACCAAAGTTGAAGCCCTTACCAGCAAACCTCAAATATGCTTACTTGGAGGATAAGGAAAAATTTCTAGTGATCATCTCTATCTCCCTTGCTGCTGAGCAAGAGGAGAAGTTGTTGCTAGTTCTCAAGAAGCACAAGAAAGCCATTGGATGGACTTTAGCAGACATTCCTGGTATTAGCCCATCTACCTGCATGCATAGGATACTTTTAGAGGATGGAGCTAAGCCAGTGAGGCAGCCACAACGGAGACTCAACCCCGTCATTCTAGATGTGGTGAAAAAGGAAGTGACCAAGCTCTTACAAGTTGGAATCATCTACCCCATGTCTGACAGCCAATGGGTGAGTCCAGTCCAAGTGGTTCCTAAGAAGACAGGCCTCACAGTGATCAAGAATGAAAAGGATGAGCTTATCCCCACAAGAGTGCAGAACAGCTGGCGAGTCTGCATTGATTATAGGAAGCTGAACCAGGTAACCAGAAAAGATCATTTTCCCCTGCCATTCATTGATCAAATGCTTGAGCGCTTGGCAGGTAAGTCTCATTACTATTTTCTTGATGGTTTTTCTGGTTATTTACAAATTCATATTGCTCCTGAGGATCAAGAAAATACCATATTCACCTGTCCCTTTGGCACTTTTGCCTATAGGAGGATGCCCTTTGGCCTATGCAATGCCCGTGGTACCTTCCAGCAGTGTATGCTTAGCATTTTCAGTGATTTTTTAGAGAGTTGCATAAAGGTGTTTATGGATGATTTTACTGTTTATGGATCCTCTTTTGATGCATGTTTGGATAGTCTGGATAGAGTTCTTAATAGATGCATTGAAACTAACCTTGTGCTGAATTTTGAAAAATGTCACTTCATGGTAGAACAAGGTATAGTTTTAGGGCATATAATTTCCAGTAAGGGCATAGAGGTAGACCCTGCAAAAATAGATGTTATTTCACAATTGCCTTACCCCTCTTGCATGCGAGAGGTTCGTTCTTTTCTTGGTCATGCAGGGTTTTATAGGCACTTTATCAAGGATTTTAGCAAAGTGGCCCTTCCACTATCCAATCTGCTGCAAAATGAGGTGGAGTTTGATTTTGATGACCGGTGCAAAGAGGCTTTTGATTGCCTCAAGCGTGCGGTGACTACCACCCCTATCATTCAGGCACCTGATTGGACAACCCCATTTGAGCTAATGTGCGATGCATCCAATTACACATTAGGGGCCGTCCTTGCTCAAAAGATTGATAAGCTGCCTCGGGTGATCTACTACACCTCCAGAACTTTGGATGCTGCTCAGGCAAATTACACTACCACAGAGAAGGAGCTATTAGCGATAGTTTTTGCTCTTGAAAAATTTCGTTCATATTTGCTTGGTACTTGTGTTATTGTTTATATTGACCATGCAACTCTGAAGTACCTGTTGAAGAAGGTTGAATCAAAGCCTAGATTGATCAGGTGGATGCTTTGGCTCCAAGAGTTTGATTTGGAGATCCGTGATCGGAGCAGTGCACAAAACCTCGTGACTGACCATCTGAGTAGGATTGAGCGTGCGTCTGAGGACTCACCCATTCAGGATGATTTTCTGGATGACCATTTGTACATTCTGTATAGTATTTCTGATTTCTTCCCCATTCCCTGGTTTGCTAATATTGTGAATTATTTGGTTGCTTCTGTTTTTCCTCCGTTAGCATCTAAAGCTCAAAATGATAAAATTAAGAGCGATGCTAAGCATTATATTTGGGATGACCTCTATTTGTGGAAGTTGTGCAGTGACCAGGTTATTAGGAGATGCATTCCAGACCATGAAATTGACCCAGTCCTGCAATTCTGTCATTCTTCCGCACCAGGTGGCCATCTTGGCATACAGAGGACAGCTCGCAAGGTGCTTGACTGCAGTTTCTATTGGCCCACCATCTTCAAGGATGCATGGAGAATATGTAGCACTTGTGAGCCTTGTCAGAGAGCAGGCAGCTCACCTTCATGGAGACAGCAAATGCCTCAACAACCCATGTTATTTTGTGAGGTGTTTGATGTCTGTCTGGGGTATAGATTTAATGGGGCCTTTCCCTGTCTCTTTTGGTTTTGTTTATATTCTCCTTGCTGTTGATTATGTTTCAAAATGGGTGGAAGCCAAACCCACCAGAACTAACGATGCTAAGGTTGTTGTGGATTTTGTTAGATCTAATTTGTTTTGCAGGTTTGGAGTCCCTAGAGCCATCGTTAGTGATCAAGACACCCATTTTTGTAACAGATCCATTTGTGCCTTGCTCAAAAAGTATGGGGTCGTGCACAAAATTTCCACACCTTACCACCCCCAAACTATTGGATAGGCTGAGATTTCAAACAGGGAGATAAAAAGGATCTTGGAGAAGATTGTGCAACCGAACAGAAAGGATTGGAGCACTAGGCTAGATGATGCTCTTTAGGCGAATAGGACTGCCTACAAAGCACCCATAAGAATGTCTCCTTATCGGGTTGTCTTTGGCAAGGCTTGTCATCTTCCTGTAGAGATAGAGCACAGAGCCTACTGGGCTGTAAAGACCTGCAACTTCTCTATTGATCAGGCTGGAGAGGAAAGGAAGTTGCAACTAAGTGAGCTAGACGAGATCCGTTTAGAAGCCTATGAGAATTCCAAATTCTACAAGGAGAAGACCAAGAAGTTCCATGACAGCCTGATAGCTAAGAAAGACTTTGTGGTTGGATAGAAAGTTTTATTGTATAACTCTAGGCTCGGACTCATGAGTGGTAAGTTGAGGTCAAAGTGGATTGGTCCTTTTGTGGTGACTAATGTTTTTCCTTATGGTACAATTGAGATCAAAAGTGAGTCCACAAATAAGAGCTTCAAGGTCAATGGACACCGTCTGAAACCATTCCTCACAAATCCTTCCTTAGTGGATGTAGTGGTGGAGGAGACCTCCTTACTTCACCTTACTTCTCTTCCGCCATGACTTAGGGAGTTTTCTTTTTCTGTCTCCTTCTTTACTTTTATTGCACTTGTCCAAATTTATTGGTTGCTTTGATTGTTCTTTATCTTATGATTGTGCTACATTGAGGACAATGTGTTGTTTAAGTGTGAGAGGGGGGAGAAAAGATTGTTCTTTAATTTTGTTGGGTATTCTAGTTTAATTTAATTAGGTTTTCTAGTTTAATTTTGTTAGGTTTTCTAGGTTAATTTTGTTATTTTGGTTTTATATTTTGTGTACAACATTGCATGTTCTCTTTGAATTATAGGTTATGTACATGTAATGGATAATTTTTTTTGAAATAGGACTTTCTTGGCATTTTGTGAATTGAAACCCTTGTTTTTCTCTACATTTCAAGTGAGTTTTGACAGTTTGAATTGAAAGTGATAGATTTACCCTTAGTGAGAATTTGAGCAATCATCATCTATTTTATTCAATGTGTTTTGCCTCATTGATTGCTTGCACAATAGCCTTGGCTTTACTCTTCTAAGCATCTTTTGTTTTCACCTTTTCTGGAGGAGCACACATAGAGTTTACTCTTTAAAGTAATTTTGCCACAAACATCAAGCTCTTTAAATCGCTTGGATATGGTTTCCATCTTTTCGGTTATGCTCAATTTGGACTCAGATAACCTTTAGTCTGGAAAACTTAGCCTCCCCCAAAACATATGGATTGTCTTAACTGGTATGGTACCAACAACCTATCTAGATAGCTCACATGCACATGGAAAACATGAGTAGTTCTCATGATACATCCACAACGAGAAGGGTTTTTGTTAGCATAATGTACACACTTAAACTCAACAACAATCTAATTTAAAGCATACCTTGATACCATGCCAAGTAGTCTCTTGTATAAGGTAACTTTAAAAACATGTCCAACCACATGTGTACTTGTCTCAAAAGATGCCATAATTTCAGTGTGTTGTAGCATGATCATGTTGTTCATGGCTTCCCAAACACTACATAGGTCCCCAAGGCTATTTTGTAGTAGTCTCTTGAAGGCCCAACGAGCAAACTTAACCATGCATATGAAATACACAATCAGGTAAAGAAACTTAATTTTTTAATCCATTCAATCGTAAACCCAAACAACAACAAAAATTTAGAATTTTCATACCTGTTAGTTGTTGTGTTTCCTAAGTGCATCACCTTATTCGTCTAGACTTTAACAAATCTTTTTTTGTGAGGAATCAACCATGTTTGGTTGCCATAGCCAACAAACATTGGCCATGGTGAGCAAGCAATTTCAAACTTCTTAAGGCACTCATCAAACTGTTGCTCAGAATGACAATCCACCAAACTCCCCCAGGCTTCCATGACATCATCACATTCCTTTTTTTTACCAACCAGGGTTTTACACTTTGCCTTCACATTCTTATCAATGTGAAACCGACACAACAAATTGGTAGCCTCATGGAATATAGTTTTAACTACATTCATCAATGCTAGATCTCTATCAGTAACAATAACTTCAGGGAGTGCATCACATCTGAGGAAAAGACCTCAAAACTATTGTAGAGCTCAAACAACATTATTCAAACGTTCTCCCTCCAAATAGACAAAAGCAGTAGAGAATGTCATCCATGTTAGTGTCACACCAACAATATCAAGTAATGACAACATGTACCTATTTGTTTTGTAGGTATTGTCTATCAAAAATACCAAATTACAGTCACTAGTTAATTGGACTGCATCAAGATGACTCCAAAATATGTCACGTATAACATCTTCATCCTTCAATCTATGCCATTGAATATACTAATCCCATTTGAGAAGCTTCATTAGTTGTTGCATTTCAATATTACTGCCTCTTATGGAAGAACAATAAGCATTTCTTGCATTGTATATTTGCTTGATTGTTGTATAACTATAGACATTGTGCTCCTTCAACGTTAGAAGCATATTTCTTGATTTCACCATTGACTTTGTCATATCAACAACAATGATCTTCTTATCCTTAGCCAGTCGACCAACATATGGATGTCAAACTAATGACTTCGTCAATTCATGATTGTGACTCCCACAAATTAACTTCACTATCCATCCTTCGCCTCCCACAACTAGTTTCGCACGTAGTTTAAAGGGACACCCATATTTTCTACTGCTTATACTAACCACTCCTTTCATAACCAATTAAAACAAATGAGGTCATTCCTCTAATACCATTATTTGCATCTGACCTCATAATCACCGCCACAAATCCAATTTCATAAGCAATAGATCAAGCCTAATGCAGAACATCATCACGGGTAGCAAACACCTACAATGCAATCCATACAAGTTTAGTCTTCAAGGGACATTCATTTAATTACTTTAATAGCAATAAATCATATTAATACCTAATACGCATTGAACGCATCAAAACAATCAACATGCTCTTCATTCACACCAACTTCGCCTTCATTTTGGTCATTCATATCAACTTCTTCAGTCATTATATTGTCATACATCCACTGATCTTCGTCCATCTTAACAAAACATTCAAAAATTTCAATGACAAACAAAAAACTCCTAATCACACCATAATTATACTATCATATAATTTTTGCATTTTTTTCTGCATTTATTAATATAATACATTGAATTAAAAATGAAAAAAACAAATTTATGTATAAATTATTTTCACATTAATATCATTTTCAAACTATGCAAACTACAACTTTCAAATGAATATTCAAACTATATCTATTTAAAAAAAATTTAATGAACAATTCTAATTTTTCTAATTAAACAATAAAATAAATGTATAAAAATAATAAATAAATTTAAAACAAAATTACGGATTGACAATCTATAAGAAACATACATATTGGCAATCCATAAGCTTCTTATGGATTGGTAATTTTTAAGAAACTTACAAATTAACAATCTGTATGTTTCTTACGGATTGGCAATCCGTAAGAAATATATGGATTGGCAATCCATAAGCTTCTTACGAATTGGTAATCCATATGAAGCTTACGAATTGTCAATCCGTAAGTTATATAAAACTTATAGATTATTTATTTGTAAATTTTATATAACTTAAGAACTATCAATCCATAAGTATTACGCGAAAAAAAATTAAATCAACAACTTACCTCCGTCGTTAATGGCTAAACCAACCACCGTCACAACCACCACTTGCCGACGAACCACCGTAAACAATGCACCTCGACCAAAGAGGACACAAGAACGAACGATAAACTCTCACAGAACACCTCTCACGAGATCGACGGTGAAGGAAAAATAAAAACATGGTCATGTGAACAAAATCGAAGAAGGAAAACGCTACTTGTAACAGAGGGGTGTAATGGGGATCTTAAAAAATTGTTGGGCGTACCAGCAAATTTGGTGGTTCCCAAAGCAACTCCCTAGAGGAAAAGGCAATAGCGAAAGCAAAGGACTTCACTTCATGTCTTCATGGGCAATATAAAGTATAAACACATGATGGAGGGCACTACGTGAATACAAGATCAGTGTGTGTGGGAACCTTGGAAACTAAAAACAAAATTTGGAAAATTTTGGAATTAAGAGAAAAAACCAATTCAATCTCATTTTACCGAACATGCTTGTTTTTTTATAAATCCAAAAACTAAAAACTCAATCCCCCTTCCCTTAATAGGATCCAAGTAGGATTTTTAAAGTTGAAAACTCTAGAATCCAAGCAAGATTTTTAAAATTGGATTGATCCAATTAGTCAAACCATGAACTGGTGGTCCATTCAGGTTGAGTCGAGCATTGGATTAACCACGCAATTATCCCAAGGCAAACCTGGTGTGACCCGTCTAATTCCTGGTTGGAAATTGCTTCCTGCACCTTCCATAATTTGAAAAAAAAAGGTGAATGGACAAATTTTCCCCTCACCCTTTTAACTTAACCTAGGCTTCTTCTTTCTTTTCAGATAGCTTGATCCAAATTGTGTTTTGTTGTATCCGGATCAAGCTATTTGTAATAAGAATCTTCATTTTTCCTTTCCTTTTGTATATTTTCTGTAACACATCCAAATAGCTTGATCCAGATTGTTGTTTGGTGGTGTCTGCATTAAGCTATCTGTAATTGGACAAGGCAATTCAAAATACATTTCCAAATTGCCTTGTCCAATTATGGATTGATTGTTCCAGAATATTCCAAATCAATCTAAAAATTTATTCTGGATTGGCTGATCCGTAACATTACAATAAATTACGGATTAGCCAATCTGAAACAAATTTCTGAAATGATTTACATTATTTCAGATCAATCTATCCATAGTTGTAATTAGCAAATTAAAATGAAAAAAGAGTATCAATTAAAATAGTTTGAATATAAGCCTAGGGGAATTTGTATGTGGATATGGATGAATATTGTAATGCATACATATTGTTCCATAGCCATCCCCATGCATTTTACAAACACATAATATACACAAAACACAATCATATAATTTTATAATTATATATTTACAAGGTGAATTCTTACAGATTATATTAATTTCCAACCTTCAAGAGAAGCAAATGAAAAATACTACACTGAATTGACTAATATGGAATTTTAAAAATTCTACATCGGATTGACTAATCCAGAATTTTAAAACAATAGTCCTAGATTGCCTAATTCGAAATATAATATAACTTCCAGATGAGGCTATCTAGAAGTGTTGTTTAGAAATTCTTTATTAGTTGATCCACAAAACAAAAACACTCAATTTAAATCAAACAATCTGAAATTATTATTGCTCAATTCTGGATTAATTGACAAATACAAATAATTTTTGAATCAATAAATTGACAAATACAAATAATTTTTGGATCAATAAATTGGTACTCGTACAAGAACAAATCCAGATTATTTAATCCAAAAATATTATATTTTTAGATTATTTTAATTGATATTATTATTATACCATTCCAGATTGATTAATCCGGATTCGTATAACAACAATTTGGATTGTCTGATCCGAAATTATATTACTTTTATGGTTTTAATTCCAGATTTGTTGATTTGGACCTATCCTAAAAATTCATTTTCAAAAAAAGAAGACAATTAATAACTCACTTGTGCAAGTGAACTTGAGAAACCAAAATGCTTACACGAAATGAACAAGACAATGTTTCAGGCATGGGAACTGAGGAAAACAAGCTATGCACAACCAAGGAAGACAAGGTTAGTATAGTCATTTTGAAAAATTAGGAGGTGTAGGAAGCAAAAGCCTTCTTGGTTGAACCATCAATGGGAATTGCTAGGTGCACCCAACATTTTAAGTGAAGTGGCAAAATTGCCCTTCACTTAAAATTTTAAAAAGCTCTCCCTCTCCTCTCCCCCTCCCTGTGTTGTGTTGTTGTGCTTCCCTTTTCTTCGTTCTTCGCTTCTTCTTGCCGCGTCGCTGCTATTCTTGCCTCCGTTTGCACGTTGCCGCTAGTCCCCGCCACCGCTGTCGCCTTCGCCGTAAGTCCCTCTTTTCCACTCCTTGATTGAAAATGGGATTGCATAGCCATTATATGGATTGAAAATCCGCATAATGCATATAGATTGGAAATCCATATAAGTATTTTTCTTTTTTCAATTTATTAATTAATAAAATAATAATTGAATAAATTATTATTATTTAAAAGTAAATTAATATTTTTGTTGTTATAATATTTATTTAATACATAAATATTGTTTTATATTTTTAATATGTATTTATTTTATTAATTATATTTGTTTTTTGAAGTTGGATTTTAATAATAATTAATTCAAAAAATAATTAATTTATGATTTTTTTTATTTAAAAATGATTGTATAAATATTATTGTTACTTATTTATTTTTAGAATATAAGTAATTTAATTATATTTGATATTTAATGTAGTTTTTTTTAAAATTGTTAAATATAAAAAATTCCAATTTTTTTATAAGTATATACTATACAATTTAGTTAAACAAGAAAATCTAATATTGTATATGACAAATTTTTTATTGATATAATCGTATAAATATTATTACACTAATAGTATTAAATATTTATATAAATAGTGTTTGGAGATATAAAATTAAATTTCTTCATTTGTTTATAAATATTTAAAGTGTTCAAATACTAATTTGTAAAAAAATAAATAGTCATTTATTAGAAATAAAAAGCAAGTTTGTATTTAGATTTTCATACTAGAATTAGTGATGTGAAGTGTATAAATTTTAAAAAAAGAATTTCTATATTGATTTATGAATATATAAAAGTACTAAAAAAGTTATTTAAAAAATAATAAAATATTTATATATGAATTATTAAATAATAGTTTAGTAAATATTTTTAATCAAATTTATTTATCAGTCAATATCTTAGTTAGTTTATGAAATTCAACTATTATTATTATTTGAACAATGACATTAATTAATTGTTATTGTTGTTTAAATTTGTAGATTATGATTAGAATCAGAGGATTGTGTCTTGCTTTAGGCATAATTATAGGAAGAGCCTTGGGGACACAAGTTAGTGGTGATGCGGAAGAAGTCCCTTAGTGTCGAAGGCCGACATCATCTACACATAGACAACAGGAAGCTACAACTGTTGCTAAGGATGTTGAGCATATGGATCATCTAGCTGACGAGGTTCATGAGTAGCCTCAGGAGCCAGTTACTGATGATGTACGTGTTGTGTCCCATGGTTTTTCAGGCGAGCCCCACAACACATCAATTTTGACATATTATGTTTATCATGTGGCAGCTACAGTTTGGGCAAGAGAGGTACTTATTAATTTAATTATATAATATTTGAATAACTATTTTTCATTTAACTTGAAGTAATTAATTTTATTTATTTCAAGAACGTCTTGAGTTGAAGTTGTCCTCTCATGAGAGAAAGGTACAAAAATTTGGAAGGTCTACACTAGAGATTGAAGGCATAGTGGCTGCTATCAGACCCTAATTTCATCTAGGGACTATCATTCACTGATATTTTGATTCTCGCTAGCCGAGTTTTAGTGTTCGACACCAGTTACCGCATGAAGCAGAGAATCACTCAGTGTTTTGATCAAGAATACAAAAGGATACCAAGGAAAGGGGAAAAAGGTTCTTTTTCTTGATTTTTCTGGACCCCAACTGACCCAGGCTAGCATTTGGCTCGCCTGGGCCACCAAATAACTTCAAGGCTAAGGGACTAGCTTGTTAGTCGGTTAATACGACTAACTTTTGCGTAAAAAAAAACTGTGTAAATTGTATTTGACTCCTTCCATTTACAGTTCTTTTTGTAATATTGTAAGTACTTTTTGTAAATTTAGGTAATAAGTACTTAGTATCCCACTTTTGTGTATTGAATAACCTTTCCATTTCAATTTCAGGTAAAATAAGCAAGTTTGGTGAAGTTTGATTTTTGCAGTTCGCTGAGCCATCCTCCTCTGGCTAAGCGCATGATCCGCTGGGCACAACATGATTGGCTAAGTGCATAGAAGAACCTGGAAGAAGATGACCTGTACAGATGTGCTGAGCAAGAGTCAAACTCGCTAAGTGTTCGCTTTCGGCAAGTGCACCGGATTGTGCAAGTAGTATAAAAGGGTAAAAACCGAGTATCAAACTCTCGGGGAACTTGTGTTACTTGGTAAAGTTATTTCAGTAAATAGGTGTCTAGTGTGAACAGAGATGTGTTTACTATGAACAGGTGTGTAAACTAACTATTAAAAGGGAATATCACGTGAGTAATGATGCGTAAAGACAAGTAGACGACACATTGGTCTTCCTAATAGGTGTCTTATGTTAGAAGGATATTCTCTACTTAACAATGCTCACGCGTTCTATGGTGTCTCCTGAAATGCTAAACCCTGATTCCTCATGATAGTCTAGCTTAATCCTGATCAAGCATCGTCCGTAGATTCCTCTTGTTGGACTAAACTTGGCCAGGACCGCAGTAAGACAAACATACAACAACTAGGTTATCGTACCCCGATTTCTCGTGAAAATATGACAAACTAGCCCCGTCTTATCAAGTTCTAAGAATCAGACCAGTTTCAACTGTTGAATGATCCTAAAAACACATGCATCTACATGATCAAGGCAAAAGCATGGTAGAATGAAGTTCTGATAGCATAATGAAAACACAAAACATCATTAAATAGATAAAAAGATATTTACATCAAGTACCTACAAGGAAGATCCAACAGAGGATTTAGCTTTCCATAACTGGGAAGCTTCCTTTACAACAAAGAGAAGAGAAAGATGAAAATTTGTAGAAATACAAGTAGTGGGGATGTCTCCTCCACCTGTAGGACTTCACAATCACTCACAAACTCATCTCAAGCTCTCAGGACGGCTTCCTCTTCAAGCTTTGGTCTCTGCAGATCTTCACAAAACAAAATCTCTCAAACTCTCTGGAACTTGGACCTTTCTCTCTCTATAACTCTCAAGACATGTAGAAGCTTAAAGAAAAGGCCAAACTCCCCTCCAAAATCTGATTTCTGGCTTAAATAGGTGGCTTTGTTCGTGCTCATGTGCTTTGCGCAATTCTGAAATGCTTAGTGCGCATTAGTGAATTTCGGCTTAGCGCGGCTTTTCTCGCTCAGCGAATGGACCGAAGCAGTGCGCTTAGCGGGATGGCCCTTCGCTTAGCGAACAAGCACATTTCATCCTTCTTGCAGATTCTTCTTTGCGCTTAGTCGAGGATTGTTGCGCTCAGCGAATAGCTCGCTAAGCCAGCAAATTGGCTTAGCGAGAGGGTGAAAATCAACACTTCAAAACTTGCCTAATTATCCTGAAATTGAGAGAAAATGATTATTAAATACACAAAATGGGAGTACTACGTATTTGTTACCTATCTTTAACAAAAAGTAATTACAACACTACAAAATAACCATAAATTGGAGAAGTTTGATACAATTTACACAAGTTTTATACACAAAAGTTAGTCGTATTCACCGATTAACAACTCCCCCAAATTTACGGTTTTGCTTGTCCTCAAGAAAATAAAGAACAATTCACTGGTCCCCAAGTGACAATAACATGCAGTGACTATGTACAAAGGTGTATGCAACAAAAGTTACTGATTGCATGATAAGAGAATGAAGCAAAATGCCCTCATCACTTGTCTTTTACAAGGCATGCAATTATCCAAAGAGAAGAATAAAATGTAACCTGAACAATTAGATGAAGTTAGGCATAAGACAGATATCAAGGAAAGTAGCTTAAACCATAGTCTCACGGCCACTGTTTCACTCACGCACAAGTGTTTAAGTTATTCATTAATAACAACTAGCAAGAGGTCCAATATTTGCACTTCATCTCATGCCATAAAGTCAAAAATGTATAAACAGAATCAGAAGGACTTTCCCAGACTTGTAGTGAGGCTTGGCTATAAAAATTCATTGGTTTTTCTAGGATTCAAAGACTTAAATTCTAAGAGAGCACAAATCCTAGACTTATCCAAGTGATCTTTTTAATACAATTAACTTGCTCACTAGCTTTTCACTTTCATTTGCTTTTGACCTTATTACATTAACACACATTTCCTTTGATTTCTTTCTTTTTCTTTCTTCTTTTTTTTTAAACACACAACTTATTTGTTGTTTGTGCTTATGCTTTATCTCTTTCTTTGTATCCCAATTAGTTCCACTCCCCCAAATTTGGGGTAAATTTGCGTTGAACCATATGCTCTCCTAGAATCTAAACAAGGTATCTGGAGATAATCATTCAGGTTCAGGGTTCAATTATTGACAAAATCATTAAGCTCACAAAGGGTGAAAATGATACAATTATAATTCAAGGTAAGCTTTTTGGTCAAAAGGCTTGTATATGCACAATCATGGCCTTCATCATGTCCTCATTTATACATTTCATTCTAAAATTCAGAGATTGATGCAAAGATTATTACTCATAGCTAGTCGTTCACTCACAGTTTAAATTCACACTCTCACCAGTTTTGGTTCAAGCTTTTCTTTCACAATCAATCTGTCTACTGACTAACAATTCTAATTGCAAGTTCTCATTCTTGTTCTTTCTTTGTCTAACATACACACTTGCTCAAACTCATGAAAAGAAACACAAACTCCACCACAATCATGCATTCAATTCAAAACCAAATCATACACCAATTTTCACAAAAAGATAGAAGTGTTTTATTGCCATATCATCAAAATCAAGTCAAACTGTTCCATATGCTTCAAAATGAGCAAACCAACTACCCATAAATAAAACTAGTAGTGTATATAAACATAAAAGAAATACTGTACTGAAACCATAATCAATAATCCAAAAAGCAAAAAGCATCATCAGGAATTTAGAATTCCTGTGACTGGTCTTGGGTATCTTGTGTTTGAACATCCTCCTCATCTGTCAGATGAAGTACTGGAGTAGCTGGAGGAGAAGTGTCCATAGCCAGGACTAGTGTGGTCGGGTCCTCTAGTATCTCTAGAATAGGAGTGGAAGGGTCTGTTGTACATTGAGGTGAGGGTAGGTCCACCACTGGAGTAGGAGGCTCTGAAGTGGCCTCAGAGATATCTCAGGAGTGGCAGCAGCTACCTGTCTCACTTGTGTCTCACCTGCCTCCTCCCCTATAACAAATGGCTCTGGGATGGTGGCCTCAGATGACTCATCCTCCACATGCTGAGGTACCTGGGTTGTGGAACCTTCATCTTCCCTGCGAAGAGAAGGTTGGGTCCCGGGCCAGGCTACCATCTCCTTGAACTTCTCAACTGAAGGAATAGATCCTGGAGGTGCCACCACCTATAAACTTTGTAATAAAATGATTTGTCCCTGATGAATGCTCTGAAGCATGGCTTCAAAGCACTGAGAATCTGTCTGAGCTGGGACAGAAGGAACTGCTTAAGTGGATGTTGGAGTAGGAGTTGCAGAAGTGGAAGGAAGCTCAGCTGGCCTCGCCCTCGCCCTCCTAGCCCCTCAGATAGAGACTGTTAGATCCTCGGGATTCCAATAGTTCTTCCTGGTGTAGGCCAAGTTAATGACCGGGCTCAGGCGCTCAAAAGTAAGGCTGTCAGAGACAACCCCTCTGGCTCTACATAGTGCGGTGATCAGAGCAGGAAACCGAAGTCTAGAAGTGTTAGACTGGGCTATAGAAGTTATCTGGCCAGAAATAAGAGCTCCTATGTTCATGTCCATGCGAGAAACTAGGCCAAAGATCAGCCTTGCTTTGTCTGCTATCAAATCAGAGGTATGTGATGTGGGGGCCAGGTTGGGGTATGAGAGAACACTCCACACCTGAGCTAGAGTAGTCAAATCCTTCCTGAGAATCTTCCCAGGATGGCCCTCAGTGTTCAAGATGAACCCTCAGCCTGGTATGCATAAGGCATCCTCAATCTCTTTGTAATCTGTGGGCAGCCTGCAGTATCTGGAGTAAGTGGGTAAAGTCTCACCCTCTGCCAATACCACAGGTGTCTCCAGGAATGTGTTGAGACTGTCAGAATCAATCTTCACTAAATGACCTCTAACTCTGGATTGCTTTGGTGAAGGGCCCTCAGAGCTGTATAAGTTTGCATTGAACTCTTTCACCAAAGCCAAGTCTATGCTCCCATCAACCAAATTGGTGAGGCGTTTATGGAAATTACGCCTCTCCAATTCAGTCTTAAAATCATCTAGCTTAGTGTGATAGAGCTCTACCTTCCTCTCAGGCAAGATGTTTCTCCCCAAGACATTATCTGTGTACCGATTCCAAGCATCTAAATAGGAAAATCTCCATGTATCATATTGTGTTGTGGGTCTTGAACCAATACTTTTGCGTTTCCTAGAAGCCATATGCATATGAAGGAACCAAACAGTTAAACAAGACACAAGTTGTTTAAATTCAAAAACTGAAAAATAAAACTGAAAAAGGTACTGGCGGCTTAGCGAGACATGGTCCGCTTAGCTGGCCTTCACAAAAAACAAACTACCGCTTAGCGACAGGTGGGGCTGTTTAGCGGAAGTTGTAGAACTTCAGTTTCTGCATAATTGGCTTAGCTGGCAAGTGCCCACTAAGCCGAACGTTTGCCGCAAGGATTTGCGCTAAGCTCATGATGTGTCATCATTTTCTCCTATTTCTTAACCCTTTTTGTCATCATTTTAATTACTGATTAGCCTTAATTGTCAAATTAATTATGCAGTTTTATCATTTGGGCCTACTGGACTAATTTTGTGTTTTTAATTTAATTTTAGGATAATTATAAGCAATTGGGCTTGAATCCGGAATTGGGCTTCGACTTGAAGAGAGCAGACAATTTTATTTTATCAAATCTTATCTTATCCAGATTTTATCTCATCTAGATAGTATTTCATCTAGATTTTATCTTATCTTATCTTATCTAGATTTTATTTCATCTAGATTTTATTTTATCAAATCTTATCTTATCTTGTCCAGATTTTATTTTATTTATGGGCTTGTATTGGATCAAGTTGCTTCGGAATAATTAAGAAGGGGGGTTGAATTAATTATTAATGTACCTTGACTAATTAAAAATCTACCCTTCTTAGGCTTTTACTATGTTGTTAAGAAAGTATATAATAGAAATAAAAACTTAACCAAAAGTAAAAGCGATAATTAAAGTGCACAACGGAAAATAAAGAGTGTAGGGAAGAAGACAAACACAAGAATTTTATACTGGTTCAGCAACAACCTGTGCCTACATCCAGTCCCCAAGCGACCTGCGGTCCTTGAGATCCACAAGGGATGTACCCTCCCTTGTTCTCTTTGAACAACCAAGTGGATGTACCCTCCACTTGAACTGATCCACAAGAGATGTACCTTCTCTTGTTCTCAGTTACAACAACCCAAGTAGATGTACCCTCTTCTTGTACCACAAAGGATGTAGCCTCCAATGTGTTAAGACAAAGTTCTCAGGCGGTTAGTCCATTGAAATCTTTTGTTTATGGGAAAGGGAAGAATCAAAAGAATTCTCAAACTGTGTCATTTTGAATTCTTTGACAAGGGAGAAGGGAGACACAAAAGAATTCAGGCGGTTAGTCCTTTGTTCTTTTGGAAAAGGGAGAAGAGAGACACAAAAAGAATTCAGGCGGTTAGTCCTTGGCGAATTCTTTTTGGCAAAGGGAGAAGAGAATGAAAAAGATGAATAGCACACTTTTGTTTTCAAGGTTTGGAAAACTAGAAAACTTTTAGAAAGCTTTTGGCAAAGGAAGAAGAAGAAGAAGATGAAAAAGTTCAAAGAGATTCAAAGGTTGCAAAAGAGTATGTGGAAAAGTTGTTTGTAAAGGTTGTCAAAGATTGTAATGAATATTTCAAAATGCAAGTCAAGGTCTTGCTTTTATAGACTCTTCAAGTCTGGTCAAGAAAACCATTAGAAGAGTTATAACCTTAAAAAAAAACTAAAAACCATTGGAAGAGTTACATCTTTTGATTTTTGTTCAAAACTTGTCACTGGTAATCGAATACCAAATCCTTGTAATCGATTACACAAAGCATTTTTGTGAAAGGATGTGACTCTTCACAATTGAATTTGAATTTGAACGTTCAAACACACTGGTAATCGATTACCAATATCTTGTAATCGATTACACCATTTTGAAATTAATTGGAACGTTGTAAATTCAGTTGAAAGCTTTTGAAAACAAACTTTGCCACTGGTAATCGATTACAGGAATCTGGTAATTGATTACCAGGGAGTAAAAACTCTGGTAACTTAGAAAATTTTGTGAAAACTTCTTTTGAAAAACAAAACTATGCTATGTTTGTTTTTTGAAAAATCTTTTCAATACTTCCCTTGTGAAGTCTTCTTGATTTCTTCTCTTGAATCTTGAATTCATCTTTTCTTGAATCTTGAAATCAAATTTCTCTTGATTCTTGAATTATTCTTGACTCAATCTTGAAATCATTATCCTGGGCTTTTTGTCATCATCTTTGTTATCATCAAAACAACTTGAATCAATCTTGATTCAACATCATGAAGCTTGCTTCTACAATCTCCCCCTTTTTGATGATGATAATCCTAAAATCAAGAAACACATACACATACTTTTTCCTAGTCGATCACTCACTTAATTCTCCATATTCTCCCCCTTTGTTTTTGAGTTTATGCTTCACTTGAAATTATGTTAATTACTTATGAGAGTTCTTGATTTAATCCCTATTTCTCTCCCCCTTTGGCATCAACAAAAAGCCAAAGTGTGTAACAAATATAAAACATACATACATTACTAATCATTCACAAGATATTCATTGAAAAATCTAAACCAATCATGAAGCAAGAAACATGAATAGATCAAATATATAAAAACCACATAGTCATTTAACATAATTCATAATCGTTCAATCATACTATGAAAATAAAAGAAATACTAAATTGTTCAAATGTCATAATTGTATAGATTATTTGGATAAGTCACTAGCATATAGCAGTCCTATTTCTCTTCTAATGTTGTAGAAGGAATCTTTATTTAGTGGTTTTGTGAAGATGTCTGCAAGTTGATTTTTAGTATCTACAAATTCTAAAACAACATCACCTTTTAGAACATGATCTCTAATAAAATGATGCCAAATTTCTATATGCTTGGTTCTAGAGTGAAGGACTGGATTTTTAGATATGTTTATGGCATTTGTGTTATCACATTTTATGGGAATATGATCTAATACTATTCCATAATCAGATAGTTGTTGTTTCATCCACAAAATCTAAGCACAACAACTACCAGCAGAAATATATTCTGCTTCTGCTGTGGATAATGCTACACTATTTTGCTTCTTGCTATTCCAAGAAACAAGAACAGACCCTATGAATTGACATGTGCCACTTGTACTTTTTCTATCTGTTTTTGATCCATCAAAATCTGAATCTGAGTATTCTACTAAATTACATAAAGAATTCTTAGGGTACCATAATCCTAAGTTAACTATTCCTAATAGATATCTTATGATTCTTTTTACTGCCATTAGATGTGAGAACTTTGGATTTGATTGGAATCTTGCACACATGCATACACTAAACATAATATTTGGCCTACTTGTAGATAAGTAGAGTAGAGATCCAATCATACCTTTGTATTGCTTTGCATCAACAGGTTGACCGGATTCATCTTCGTCAAGGTAACAACTGGTGCTCATAGGAGTAGCCAAGTGTTTTGAGTTTTCCATTCCAAATTTTTTGATGAGTTCCTTGCAATACTTTGCTTGGTTGACAAAGATTCCATCATTTGTTTGTTTGATTTGTAGTCCAAGAAAATAATTTGACTCACCCATCATGGACATGTCAAACTCACTTTGCATATCAATAGAAAACTCCTTGCACAAAGATTCATTAGTAGATCCAAAAATTATATCATCAACATAAATTTGTACCAATAAGATATCATTATCCTTCTTTTTTATGAATAAGGTGGTATCTACCTTCCCTCGAGTAAAATTCTTTTCTAATAGAAATTTACTTAATCTTTCATACCAAGCCCTAGATGCTTGTTTTAATCCATAGAGTGCTTTCTTTAATCTATAGACATGGTCTAATTGTTGTGAGTCTTTAAACCCAGGAGGTTGTTCTACATATACCTCCTCTTGAATTAGACCATTTAAGAAAGCACTCTTGACATCCATTTGATATAGTTTAAAATTCATAATAGATGCATAGGCTAACAACATCCTAATGGCTTCTAATCTGGCTACTGGTGCAAAGGTTTCTTCATAGTCTATACCTTCTTCTTGGTTATATCCTTTTGCTACAAGTCTAGCTTTATTTCGAATTACTATACCATTTTCATCCAATTTATTTCTAAATACCCACTTAGTTCCTATGATCGGATAGTTTGAGGGTTTCTCTACTAATTCCTATACATCATTTCTTTCAAATTGATTTAATTCTTCTTGCATAGCTATTATCCAATGATCATCTATAATGGCTTCCTTAAAGTTTTTAGGTTCTATTAATGAAACAAAAGCCATATTATTGCATAAATCTTTGACAGAGTGTCTAGTTGTTACCCCTTTTGAGATATCTCTAATGATGTTGTCAAGATGATGATTTCTTGAAGTTTTCCATTCTTTGGGAAGATTATGATTTTCTTGGGCTGCGTCATTTTGATTATCCTTGTTTTCTTCATCTCTCTTCCTTTTTAGATTTCTTTCTTCATTGTGTGTATCTTCCAAAGAATCTGCAATATCATCAAGAAATTCCTTTCTCAGAGAGGTAATATTAGTTTCATCAAAAGTAACATGTATTGACTCCTCAATTGTCATGGTTCTTTTGTTGTATATCCTAAAGGCTTTGCTATGTAAGGAATACCCAAGGAATATGCCCTCATCTGCCTTAGCATCAAATTTTCCTAGGCTTTCTTTACCATTGTTTAGGACAAAACATTTACATCCAAAAACATGTAAATGAGCAATGTTTGGTTTTCTATTGTTAAAAAGTTCATATGGGGTTTTCTTAAGAATGGGTCTTATTAAGGCTCTATTCATAATATACCATGCGGTGTTGACTGCTTCTGCCCAAAAATATTTTGGAAGTGGTGTGTCATTTAAAAGAGTTCTAGCAATTTCTTCTAGGGCTCTATTTTTCCTTTCTACTACTCCATTTTTTTGGGGTGTCCTAGGTGCAGAAAAGTTGTGTTCTATGCCATGTTCATCACAAAACATTTCAAAATCATTGTTTTCAAATTCACCTCCATGATCACTTCTGATGGAGATAATTTTGAGATTCTTTTTGTTTTGGATGACTTTGGCAAGTCTTCTAAATGAATGAAATGCATCATTTTTATGAGGAAGAAATAAAGTCCAAGTATACCTAGAATAGTCATCAACAATTACTAATGCATAGTAACTTCCACCAAAACTCATGACCCTAGATGGTCCAAACAAATCCATGTGCTATAATTGTAATGGTTGAGTGGTAGAAACAATATTTTTAGATTTAAAAGATATTTTTGTTTGTTTACCTTTTTGGCATGCATCACATAACTTATATTTGGTAAACCAATAACTAGATCTTTTGAAATTAATCTATTTAGATGATCCATGTTAATATGAGCAATTCTCTTATGCCATAACCATGGATCACAATCTTTACTTAGAAAGCATCTATCATTTTCAGATTTTTGTTTTAAATCAATCGTGTAAACATTATTTTCTCTAAAACCTATATGTTCGATATCTTTGTCATGCTCATGCTTGATAACACATTTTTCAGAATCAAAAGATACTTTATATCCTCTATCACATAATTGACTAACACTTAATAGGCTATGCTTTAAACCTTCTACAAGTAACACATTTTCAATAGGAGTAGAGGAACTCGTACCTATTTTACCGACTCCAATAATTTTGCCTTTGTTGTTGTCGCCATATGTAACGTGTCCACTTTTCTTAGGGGAAATGGTTGTAAATTTGGATACATCTCCTGTCATATACTTGGAACATCCACTGTTGATGTATCACTTCTTCCTTACAGATTCTTCTTTGTTGTCTTCATGAGATTTTGTCATGAGACACAAATTGACTTGGTCTTCATCATAATCTTGGCATGACTTCAGATTTGACCTGTTCTGGAAAATACTTTTGAAAAACAAGGAATTTAAAGAGGCCATGAATCATGAAGTGGTTAAACTTTCTACAAGATACCTGCTCTAATACCACTTGTTGGATCTAGTGGCCTCGGAATAATTAAGGGGGGGTTGAATTAATTATTAATGTACCTTGAAAAATTAAAAATCTACCCTTCTTAGGCTTTTACTATGTTGTTAAGAAAGTAAAGAATAGAAATAAAAACTTAACCAAAAGTAAAAGCGATAATTAAAGTGCACAGCAGAAAATAAAGAGTGTAGGGAAGAAGAAGACAAACACAAGAATTTTATACTGGCTCGGCAATAACCCGTTCCTACATCCAGTCCCCAAGCGACCTGCGGTCCTTGAGATTTCTTTTCAACCTTGTAAAAACCTTTACAAGCAAAGATCCACAAGGGATGTACCCTCCCTTGTTCTCTTTGAACAACCAAGTGGATGTACCCTCCACTTGAACTGATCCACAAGAGATGTACCCTCTCTTGTTCTCAGTTACAACAACCCAAGTAAATGTACCCTCTACTTGTACCACAAAGGATGTAGCCTCCAATGTGTTAAGAAAAAGTTCTCAGGCGGTTAGTCCTTCGAAACTTTGTTAAGGGGGAAACAAAAGAATTCTCAGGCGGTTAGTCCTTTGAAATCTTTTGTTTATGGGAAAGGGAAGAATCAAAAGAATTCTCAAATTGTGTCGTTTTGAATTCTTTGACAAGGGAGAAGGGAGACACAAAAGAATTCAGGCGGTTAGTCCTTTGTTCTTTTGGAAAAGGGAGAAGAGAGACACAAAAAGAATTCAGGCGGTTAGTCCTTGGCGAATTCTTTTTGGCAAAGGGAGAAGAGAATGAAAAAGATGAATAACACACTTTTGTTTTCAAGGTTTGGAAAACCAGAAAACTTTTACATAGCTTTTGGCAAAGGAAGAAGAAAAGAAGAAGATGAAGTTCAAAGAGATTCAAAGGTTGTAAAAGAGTATGTGGAAAAGTTGTTTGTAAAGGTTGTCAAAGATTGTAATGAATATTTCAAAATGAAAGTCAAGGTCTTGCTTTTATAGACTCTTCAAGTCTGGTCAAGAAAACCATTAGAAGAGTTATAACCTTAAAAAAATTGAAAACCATTGGAAGAGTTACATCTTTTGATTTTTATTCAAAACTTGTCACTAGTAATCGATTACCAAATCCTTGTAATCGATTACACAAAGCATTTTTGTGAAAGGATGTGACTTTTCACAATTGAATTTGAATTTCAACGTTCAAACACACTGGTAATCGATTACACCATTTTGAAATTAATTGGAACGTTGTAAATTCAATTGAAAGCTTTTGAAAACAAACTTTGCTACTGGTAATCGATTACAGGAATCTAGTAATCGATTACCAGAGAGTAAAAACTCTGGTAACTTAGAAAATTTTGTGAAAACTTCTTTTGAAAAACAAAATTGTGCTATGTTTGTTTTTTGAAAAATCTTTTCAATACTTCCCTTGTGAAGTCTTCTTGATTTCTTCTCTTGAATCTTGAATTCATCTTTTCTTTAATCTTGAAATCAAATTTCTCTTGATTCTTGAATTTTTCTTGACTCAATCTTGAAATCATTGATGCAATCCTACTCCGCAAGGGCATTGGATAGAAAAACTCCAAGTAGATTGGGCCAGAGATGCAAGAGAAGGCCCTAGGGTTCTTATGAGCCTTAGGGTAGATTTCGGGCCCATGGGCTAAGTACAAGCCCGCTTATCTTTGTAAATATTAGATTAAGGTTTCATTATTTTTGGGCCTTGTATTTAGGGCTCCATAATGTAGGTAGGGTACCCTAGAAATATAGGATTTTTCAGCCCTTGTATTTTAGGGCACCTAGACTAGTTTTTGTATTAGGGGTAGTTTTGTAATTTCACATGCACTAAGTGGATATTTGATGTGTGTGGTTGGAAATAAATTTAATTGAATTGGTAGAAGCCCAATCCAATTAAATTTTAGAGGGGGAGGTGAGCATTTGCTTACTACACCCCATTGCCACATCATATAGTCACACTTTGTGCATGTCCTTCATGCTTTTCATGCCTCATGACACCTAAGCACACTTAGTGGAGAATCTTGGAATTGATCTTGGATTAGTGGGCTGAACCATAACTAAAATTCACTAATCATAATTAGTGAAATTTTGGCTCCAAAGTTTGGCTCCACAAATTCAATTTCAAATTCAAGTGAAATTTGAATTTCCCTCCAATTTTGTGTGACACTTAGGCTATAAATAGAGGTCATGTGTGTGCATTTTTTTGAACTTTGATCATTTGAATATTAACTTCAGATTTCAGAGCTCTTTTTGAGCACAAAATTTCGTGCTCTTCTCTCCCCCTCCCTTCATTCATCTCCTTCTTCCTCCAAGCTCTTATCCATGGCCTCCTATGGTGGTGAGCTTCTTCTAGACTTATCTTCTCCTTGAAGTGGCGTCTCCTCTCTCTCTTCCTTCTCCATTCCGCTGCCATTTATCTTCCAAGAAGCAAAGGAATCCATTGATGAAGAAGATCCTAGGCCTACAAGCTCCAATGGAGCTTGCATCAATCATTCTCTTGGACTTTTTGTCATCGTCTTTGTTATCATCAAAACAACTTGAATCAATTTTGATTCAACATCATGAAGCTTGCTTCTACAGCTTGGACTTAAAATAGATTGGTAAGCTTTGGGGCTGAGAACCTATATAACGGCACCAAGGTTTTAGTTTAGGGAAGTCTTTTCGTTTTGGAAGAAAGAATAATTTTAGGTTTTGCAATTCCAGTTTTTACTATTCACGTAGCAATAAAATTTTGTTTTCTGCTTCAATCTGCAATTTCGTTTTCTACTGATTAATGGAAGGCTAAGTCTCCAGCGTTGTTTTCTCTTGAGGATCAAGCACAGCTCTCTTTGAGGTTTTATTATTACTATTAAATTCTGATCAGTTTTTCCTCTTCACCAATTATTTTGTATTTTTTTGCTATTAATCCATGCATGCTCAGTGCTTGATTAATTGTTTTTGCGCTTAATTTACTTTCATGCTTAATGATCAGTTTCGTTCATGATTAGTTGTGAGTGTAACTGGCATTACACTCAAGCAGTTTTTGACCTTCTCGCTTAGCGGAAAGCTGCGCTAAGTGAGCCAGAGAGATGTTTGGTTTCTCAATGACACTCGCTTAGGGATCCGTGCGCTTAGCCGACATTTCAAATTCAAAATCAGTTTTTTTTTTACACACAAAGGCTTGGCATAGCGCTCGAATAAACCGCTTAGCGAGTTATGCATAAAAAAAACCTGCAACTCTGCTAAGTCGGGCTCTGGCGGCTTAGCTAAAATGATGCATCTTAAGTACAGAGGAGAGAGCACTTAGCGGATAAGGAATCACTTAGCGTTACATTGCCGCAAGGAATTTAGCTTAGCCGCCATGACTGGCGCTTAGCACCATGCTTTGGCGGCAACGAGTCGCACTTAGCCAAACAATACACTACGCTTAATGGTTAGGCCGTCGCTTAGCTGAATTCAGATCGAATTGAAATTGGCTTAGCTCAGCCTTGGCCAACTTAGCGACCAAATCAGCCTCAATGCAAGGGTTGGCGCTAAGCGCTTGAGACTCCGGCTTAGCGCATGACCAAAGATGCGCTTAGTGCGAGGCTTGCGCTTAGCGAAAGGACTATTTTTCAGAAAATATTTTCTAAGTTATTTTTCAGTCCTTCTCAACAAATTGAAACCCTTATATCTAACATTCAAGGATAAGCTGATATACTCCAATGTACAGATTATAAAGCAAGTTCCACATGATATATGCATGAAAAACAAAGATAACAGAAATTAAAACTGGGTTGCCTCCAGGAAGCCTTCTTTAACGTCATTAGCTTGACGCATTTACCTCAATGGGTGATATCATGTTTTGGTTCTTACCTCCAGAACCTCTTGACCCACTTCCATTACCTGTAAGCAAACATTTTGTTCTGGAGCAGGCTTGTCTTCAACAAACAAATCAAAATCAATTTTCTGATCTTCAAAACCCATCTCCAGCTTCTTTCTACCCATATCAACTATGCAGCTTGCAGTTAACATGAATGGCCTTCCCAATATTACAGGAATTCAGTATCTTCACAAATATCCATTACCACAAGTCTGCCAGGAAGATAAATGTTTCACTATGACCAACACATCTCAATTACTCCATATGGTCTGGTAATGGAGCGGTCAGCCAGTTGTAAAGTCATTTTATGGGCATGATCTCCAACTCTCCCAACCTTCTGCACATGGAGAGTGGCATTAAATTAATGTTGGCTCCCAAGTCAATAAGAGCCTTTCCCACAGTGACTTCTCCAATTGAACAAGGAATAGTTACACTCCCAAGGTCTTTATGCTTGGGTGGAAGGATCTTTTGAATCACAACACTACAATTTCCTTCCACTATGATGTTTTCCTGGTGAATATACTTATGTTTCCTTGTTAACATATCCTTCAAGAATTGGAGTAGAGTGGCATCTTGTAAAGCTTCTCCGAAGGGCATGGTTATTTCCAGTTTCCTGAAAATATCTAAAAATCTCCAAATACGGTCTTCTCCTTCTTGGAAGGTACCACAGGATATGGTACTTCCATACCTTTCGTTCACAACTTTATCACTTCTACTCTTCTCTTCTTTTCATTTTTTTCATCTTTTTCAATTTTTTATTTTCTTTTCTTTTTCTACTTCTTTTTCTTTTTCTTGGTCATTAAATTCTTTTTCTTGACCATTATTTGTTTCTCTTTTTCCTAATTGCTTTCACCTCTCACATTATTTTTCTTGCCTCAGTAGCTTTCTTTTCAGCAGCTTTCTTCTTATGCACAACACTCTTCTCATCCTCAGCCTCCACAAACCTTTTACTCCTTGTCATCACACTTTGCATTCCTCCTTGGGATTCTTTCTGTATTTGCCACAAAACTGTTGGATGACTTGTCAGCTATCTGCTTGGCCAGTTGTCCCACTGGACCTCAAGGTTCTTCAGTGCGACTCAGTGCTTTTATGATTTGACATTGTTACTTGCATAAACCGAGTCAAAGTCTCCTCCAGCTTAGTAGTCCTCTGAAAGATGTTAGGCCCTTGTTGGATTGGCCTGTTTGAAGGTCCACCCTGGTCTTTGTTGAACTGATTACCAGGGTGTAACCTCCACTGTCCTTGTTGATTATAAGGACCCTGCTGGAAGCCTGAAAATCCTCCTTTAAGTATACCCTTGTCCCTGTTGATTTCCCATATAATGAATTTCTTGAATGTTTTCTTCAATGGGAATACATTGGCCTGTTTCATGAGCCTCACCACAAATGGTACAACCTGTAACCTGCAAAATAGAAGAATGTGAAGGTTGACCAATAGAAAGTTTAGTTGGAAACTTACCAAGTGTTTCTGTTAAAATCTCAAGTTGCTTAGAAAGCAACTTATTCTGTGCCAATAAAGCGTCATGTGATGATAGTTCTAACAAGCTTTTTTTTGTGGGTTGATGGGTTCTGTCGCATAGAATGGCATGATCACTGGCTGACATATTCTCAATTAGCTCAGTTGCTTCTTCTAGGGTCTTCAGCTTTATTTTTCCCCCTACAGAAGCCTCTAGCAGTTGCTTGGTTTGTGGTCTCAACCTATATATGAACATATTCAATTGAATTGGCTCGGAAAATACATGGGTGGGAGTTCTTCTCAATAAACCTCTTAACCTTTCCAATGCTTCACTCAGAGATTCATCAGGGAACTGATGAAATGAAGAGATTGAAGCTTTCCCTTCCACAGTCTTGGACTCTGGGAAGTATTTCTTTAGAAACTTTTCAACAACTTTTTCCCAGGTTTTCAGACTGTTACCCTTAAACGAGTGAAGCCACCTCTTGGCCTCTCCTGCCAATGAGAATGAGAAAAGGCTGAGTCTAATAGCTTCATTTGGCACACCGGCAATCTTAACAGTGTTGCATATTTCAATAAACATTGCCAAATGTGCATATGGGTCTTCATTAGGTAATCCTTGGAATAAATTCCCCTGTATTAAATGAATTAAAGAATGCAGGTAGTTGATGTTGTGAGCTTGCACTTCAGGACGTGCAATGCTAGTAAAGAATTGCGGTACTGAGCTGCTTGAATAATCCTTAAGGGTGATCCTCTGGTGTTGCTCATCTACCATGATAATGGCTTCAGGCAATTGAGTAGCGGATTCCCTTGATGATGGTGAATCAGGTGATAATGAATCAAAAAATGAGTTTCTTCCTCAAGAATGGATGCAATTGTTCTGTCTTGCAGAAGTTTCCTTCTTCTTTCAGCCCTGTTCCTTCTCAATGTAGCTTCAATTTCTATGTCTAGAGGAACTAAATTGCCTGTGGGAGATCTATGCATATAAAATACTAACAGACACAACAGTTATCCAATTCAATAAGAGAAGACAAATATGAATTGAGAACAAATATTCACAGATAATCAAAGAATAACGAATAAAGAATAGGCACCTAAAACAAACTAACTTTCCAAATAAAAAGAAGTTCCCCGGCAACAGCGCCAAAAACTTGTTCGCTTCCGGCAAGTGCACCAGATCACACAAGTAGTATAAAATGGTAAGAACCGAGTATCGAACTCTTGGGGAACTTGTGTTACTTGGTAAAGCTATTTCAGTAAATAGGTGTCTAGTGTGAACAGAGATGTGTTTACTATGAACAAGTGTGTAAACTAACTATTAAAAGGGAAAATCACGTGAGTAATGATGCGTAAAGACAAGTAGACGACACGTTGGTCTTCCTAATAGGTGTCTGATGTTAGAAGGATATTCTCTACTTAACAATGCTCATGTGTTCTATGGTGTCTCCTGAAATGCTAAACCCTGATTCCTCATGATAGTCTAGCTTAATCCTGATCAAGCATCGTCCGTAGATTCCTCTTGTTGGACTAAACTTGGTCAGGACCGCATTAAGACAAACATACAACAACTAGGTTATCGTACCCCAATTTCTCGTGAAAATATGACAAACTAGCCCCGTCTTATCAAGTTCTAAGAATCAGACCAGTTTCCACTGTTGAATGATCCTAAAAACACATGCATCTACATGATCAAGGCAAAAGCATGGTAGAATGAAGTTCTGATAGCATAGTGAACACACAAAACATCATTAAATAGATAAAAAGATATTTACATCAAGTACCTACAAGGAAGATCCATCAAAGGATTTAGCTTTCAATAACTGGGAAGCTTCCTTTACAACAAGGAGAAGAGAAAGATGAAAACTGCAGAAAAACAAGTAGTGGGGATGTCTCCTCCACCTCTAGGACCTCACAATCACTCACAAACTCATCTCAAGCTCTTAGGATAACTTCCTCTTCAAGCTCTAAGCTCTGTAGATCTTCACACAACAAAATCTCTCAAACTCTCTGGAATTTGGACCTTTCTCTCTCTAAAACTCTCTAGACATGCAAAAACTTCAAGAAAAGGCCAAACTTCCCTCCAAAATCTAATTTCAGGCTTAAATAGGTGGCTTTGTTCATGCTCATGCGCTTAGCGTAATTCTGAACCGCTTAGCGCGCATTAGTGAATTTTGGCTTAGCGCGGCTTTTCTCGCTCAGCAGATGGACCGAAGCGGTGCGCTTAGCGGGATGGCCCTTTGCTCAGCAAACAAGCACAACTCATCCTTCTTCCAGATTCATCATCGCGCTTAGCCGAGGATTGTTGCGCTCAGCGGATAGCTCGCTAAGCCAGCAGATTGGCTTAGCGAGAGGGTGAAAATCAACACTTCAAAAGTTGCCTAATTATCCTGAGATTGAGAGAAAACGATATTAAATACACAAAATGGGAGTACTATGTATTTATTACCTATCTTTAACAAAAGGTAATTACAACACTACAAAATAACCATAAATTGGAGGAGTTTGATTCAATTTACACAAGTTTTATACACAAAAGTTAGTCGTATTCACTGACTAACACTAAGCGCATCGTGCTTGCACCCCCAGGCTAAGCAAAGAAGAGGTGTGCTAAGCCAAATGTCACTTAATTCGGCCGAGCGAACCAGAAAGTGGTTGAGCTAACAACCAAAATCAACAACACTATTTAAAGCCTGAAATCAGAAATGAAAGGAGAGTTCTCATTTTTGGCATTTTCTCTATTCTTGGAAGCATTCATCTGAGTGGCGGAGAGAACTTCTAGTGTGAAGATCCTGAGGGACAACATAGATTAACGAGGAAGTTATCTTGTGGAGTATTGGATGAGACTTTGAATGATTATGAGGTTTCTAGAGGTGACGGAGACATCCTCACCACTTGTACTTCCTAATCTTTCATTTTCTCTTTTGCATCTTTGTAAGAGAAGCTTCCCAGCTATGGAGAGCTAAATCCTCAGTTGGTTCTTCCTACGTGGTACTTGATGTAAATACTCTTATATCTATCTAATGA
This sequence comes from Glycine max, assembly GCF_000004515.6. Taxonomy (NCBI): domain Eukaryota; kingdom Viridiplantae; phylum Streptophyta; class Magnoliopsida; order Fabales; family Fabaceae; genus Glycine; species Glycine max. Next base: position 14,388,716 of record NC_016090.4, on the reverse strand, counting down.
TGTTGCATGTGTTCTCTGTGTTATCAGTACTTCCTTTTAGTATGCTTTTGCCTTGATCACGTAGATGCATGCTTAGTTAGGGTCATTCAACATTGGGAAATGGTTTGATCCTTAGAACTTGATAGGACGGGGCTAGTTTATCATATTTTCACGAGGGATTGGGGTACGGTAACCTAGTTGTTGATATATATGTCTTAATGCAGTTCTGGTCAAGTTTAGTCCAACAAGAGGGATTTGAGGATGACGCTTGATTAGGATTAGGCTAAACATGCACGAGACATTAGGGTTTAGTAGTCCAGAAGACAACATAGAACACAAGAATGTTGTTAGGTAGAGAACATCTTTAGTAGCATCAGTCGCCCAATAGGAAGACCAACACGTTGACCATCTGCCTTCATACCCACCACTGCTCACCTTTTTTTATTTACCTTTGATTAGTTAGTGTACACATGTGTCCATACTACACATAAACCTTTTACAACAAGACGCTTATTTACTATACCACAGCTTTACCAAATAAAACAAGTTCCCTGAGAGTTCGATACTCGGTTCTTACCGTTTTATACTACTTGTGCGATCCGGTGCACTTTCCGGACCACGAACAAGGACTAGCTCACCTGGGCGAGCTCACTTCTTCAGGGTTAGGTTTTAGCTCGTCTGGGTGAGCTGCAACCTCCCTAAGGTGTCCTTTTGCTTATAAATAGGCATCCTAGGGGTGTTTTAAAGGGTTCCAAGGTTCAGAAGTGGAGGGAATTGAGAGAACTAAGAAAGAAGAAGAAGAAAAAAGAAGAGGAAATGAAGCCGAGATGCTACCAAATCGTGACCGCGATCATTCGTACATCATTTTCTTGTTCTATCTTCATTCGACCGTCGATTAGTTTTATTTTTTGAGGATTGAATGTGATCTATGTACCCTTAGGGGTCCCCTTTGTTATTATGTGCACATCCATCTTCTCCACTTATCATCGACGATCTCGTTTTTCTTTGTAAATTTCAATCTTAACCAATCACTAGTGTTGTAAAGTTGTCTTTAAATAGACGAAAGTTATTAAAAAAAACCAAGATAAAACCAACTCATAACTAACTTCTTTTTATCAAATATCACTTGAGATTGTTTCAAGGTCCAACGCCTTAATGATTCTCTCCACTTTTCAAATTTAAAAGATTGTTTCAAGGTCTAACGCCTTAACAATTCTCTCCGCTTTTCAAAATTTAAAACATCGTTTCAAGGTCCAACGCCTTAAACGACTTTTTGTTCGTAATTAAAATGAATCTTTCAAAAACATAAAAAACAATTTAACACAAACATTCAGACTTAAAGAACTACGCAGGTCTGAATTCCTCATCGCATCTGAGGATACATAGTAGCAAGGGCAACACCCTTGTCGACCCCAAAAAAATAAAAAAAAATAAAAATGCAAAATTAAATAATTCTGAAGTCACGTTGCGCACACTCGATTAAAGGATGCCATCCCTTGTGACGGGCACATGCGGTGCTAATACCTTTCTTATGCGTAAACAACTCCCGAACCCTTATTTTCAAAATTCGCAGACCTCTTTTTGGTTTTTCTAACATTTTCCTTGAATAAACATTGGTGGCGACTCCGCTCATTTTCTCTGTAGGAGATGAACGCTTTGGCTTATCTATTTTGCTTTTGCCATCCCGTCATGAGGTAGGTTGCGACAGATGGCGACTCCACTGGGTAGTGTTAGAGAGTTAAGCCATTCGGTCAGTGTGCAATGTTTTATCGTGACTTCTTCTTTATTTATGCTCTCTCTTCTTTTTTATCTTTTGTTTTGTCCATATTTGTGTATAAACTTTGCTATGTTATTGTGTTTGGTGTGTATATCTATCTATTACATTCGTAGTTAGAAATATTTTTGTTCTATGCATACATGGCACTTACACCTTTGCACTCACATTGAGATGTTAGACCCTATACTCGGGTCTGTGTGAGCCATAGGGAGTGGAGGTCGATCTGTGATCATGCTGGGTCTCCGACTCGCTTGATAACAGTGAAGCCTAACCTAGAGTTTTCCTCTTTTGGTGTGGCATTATCGCTGGTAGTCCCTACCGCCACAATGTTGTTACTTAAGAGGATGATATCTCTAGAAGCCAATAAAGTTACATGAAGCCACCCTAGGGAGTTGTCACTAGAAGTGTACTTTTGGATCCTTTCCATTAGATTCCTGAATTAGGGGCACAAAGCAAACTCGCTCTGGCCTGTTCCTTGATTGCATCATGCATCTCTTCATGGCATCATAATGGATATATTCGTTCCTGCATTTATCATTTATCATATTCATGCATTGCATTTGCATAAGTCATTCCATTATGATACATCTTCATTTAGCATGCTTTTGTTCTGCCAATTACATACATTCTATTTTCATCGTTCGTATGTTATGTTCACTCATGCATGATCCTGACACATAGTTGCTCACGCCTTGCGTTTTCCCAAAAAAAACACAAACAAACAAACAAAAAAGAACAAAAAGAAAGTTACAATGAAGCATGAAGGTTTACACCACATTCTTAGTTACATGTGTTGGGTACCATGATGATAGCCATAAAAAGACCATGTTGGGATTATACACCCATTTCTCTTGAAAAATGATTGAAAATCACATGAACATGGTACCTAATGCATTGTTAACTAGGAGAGGATGGTTCTTCGGGCGTCTCATGTCGATCTCAGAATTACATTTGTCATGCATAGCATAGGTGTGTCCTAATCATTCATCTCTATGATATGTTGTCAAAGTATTGACAATCAAAATTTCTATTCCATGGATTATGGGGTCAAACCAAGAACATGCTTTTAATAAAAGGTTTTCATCAAGTCAAGGTCAAGTATGGAAGTAAGTAGCTTGCAAAAGTTGGGGCAAAAGAGGGATCGAGTTTTACATAGCTTCTTTGGCTATTGCCAACACATGATTGAGCTAAATAATTTGCAAAATTTGAGACTATTGATTCCAGTTGCACTTTGACTCTGACAAGATATAACAAATAATGTTGTTTTAATGAAAATTTGAATTAATTTGATCCTATGTTCTACTGAATGTCCTGTGTAAAATTTGCTATACTTCAACAATGCATCATTCACATACATCCATGCTTATTTTTCCTTTCACATTGGTTTCATTGCTCATTGCATTCTTTCCTCGAAATCAGAACTGTAATCATTGTAATCAAAAGGAAAGAGCGTACTTTACAGTGCCCTTACCGAACGCGTGCCAAAGCTAGAATGATGAGTGAAATAGAGGAGGTACATGAACAAATGAAGGCTGACATGGAGGCCATGAAAGAGCAAATGACCACACTGATGAAAGCCATGATGAGTATGAGGAAAATGATGGAGGTTAACACTACCACTGAGGTGGACCCGACTCACCCATCTGGCCTCAATCAAGTAAATCGTCCAGTCTCGGATATGGTAGGTCAGGTATGCGAAGCGTTTGGAAGTACAGGCGACCCCCATTTTGTGCAGGTCCAGAGTAAGCATTCCTTCCCACCATATGGCTTGCCTCCCAACTATACACCGCCCAATGTTGCACACGCTCCCGATGAGAATGTTGATAACTCTACTCCGATATCCCTTGAGAGCCAACTACCCCAGTCAAGTCATGCACATGTCTCTCAACCCATGGGGGAGACACCTGAAGTACCCCGAGACCACACTCTAGCCGACTTTGAGCCTCACCTCGGATATGCCACCGAGGGACATGCATTTGGTGGCATACCCCTGCCAAACAATTTGGGGGGCCCTCAGTATCGTCCACAACCACAACCCTTGCATTTTGCATTGGAAAGACTGCCTTCTATCGTGGTGGAAAGGGAGAAATTTGATCATATAGAGGAAAGGCTGAGGGTCATTGCAGGAGGCAGAAATTCTGCCTTTGCTGACATGACAAAGTTGTGCCTAGTGCCCGACGTGTTCATTCCTCCGAAGTTCAAGGTGCCAGATTTCGATAAGTACAAGGGGACTACTTGCCCCAAGAATCACCTGAAGATGTACTGTAGGAAAATGGGGGCATACGCGAAAGATGAAAAACTGTTGATGTGTTTCTTCCAGGAAAGTCTTATTGGGGTAGTCGTCACATGGTACACCAATCTGGAATCTTCCTGGGTCCGTTCCTGGAAAGACCTAAGGGTTGCCTTCATTAGGCAGTATCAGTACAGTTCTGATATGGCTTTGGATAGAATGCAGCTACAAAACATGTGTAAAAGGGAGCATGAATCTTTCAAAGAATACGCCCAAAGGTGGAGGAATCTGGCAGCTCAAGTAGCACCCCCAATGATGGAAAGGGAAATGATAACAATGATAGTAGACACATTACCTGTGTTCTACAATGAGAAAATGGTGGGTTACATGCCTTCAAGCTTTGCAGATTTAGTGTTTGCGGGTGAGAGGATCGAAGTAGGCCTAAGAAGAGGCTAATTTGATTACGCTGCTTAGATGAATTCTAGTGATAGAAGGCCTGGGGAAAATGGAGAGAGTAAGAAGGAGGGAGGAACCCATGCTATGACTATCGTTCCTACATGGCCAAATTTTCCACCAGTTCAACAATGTCAATACTCAGCCAATATCAACCCTTCTCATTACCCACCACCCTATCAGCCATGAACACCCAATCACCCACAAAGGCCACCACTAAATCAGCCACAAAACCCGCCTACTGCACATCCGATACCAAACACTACCCTTAACACAAACCAAAACACCAACCAGGGAAGGAATTTTCCAAAAAAGAAACTTGTAGAATTCACCCCAATTTCGGTGTCGTATGCTAACTTACTCTCATATCTACTCAATAATGCAATGGTAGCTATAATCCTAGCAAAGGTTCCTCAACCTCCATTTTCCCGAGGAGAAAACTCGAATGCAAAATGTGCTTATCATGGAGGAGTTCCGGGGCATTCCATTGAGCATTGTATGACCCTGAAACAGAAGGTGCAAAGTCTAATTGATGCAAGCTGGCTATAATTCGAGGAGGACAATTGCTTGTGAATTATGGTGTTGTCGAGAGACGCTATGCATGATACTTAGGGCAATTTGAAGGTTGTTGTTAGATGTCTCCAATGACTCATTAGGATTTTTAAGTTTATGCCATTACTGTAAACAACAGTCACAATGCTAATAATATAGATGAATTTGATATCCTTGTCTCATTCTCTCACAATTACATTTTGCATATTTATTTAACATTCACTGGAATGTGAATGTATGTCGTTGGCTTGTTTGCTTAAGTGACTTGCACTCCTGAGTTGATCTCCAAATCTGTTCAATCAGAAATTGCTTGTTCTATATGTTTGGTGAGGGTGCCATAAACGATGAGTAAAGTTAAGAAAATGGTGGGGGGGGGGGGAACGTTGATTGACTGTGTTTCAAACCAAAAATAAGAAGAACAGACATTCATGTGACCTCATTTTATCATTCTTAAAAGTTGTCTTTTTGAGAGAAAAAGTGAGTTATCAAGAACAAGAGTCATTCAACTTAATCTGTCAATTGAAAATCCATTAAATATTTCTCGTCCTTGAAAATTCATTTTCGAGAACCTGCATAGTTCCTTTTGCTTTTCCTTGCTACAAGGTTATGACAAAAGACAACAATAGATACCTCAGAGCCTTACACTGAGGCAATGAGAGGCACCATGCATGAGCCTCAAGCAAACCTAGGGGCAGATTAGAAGTTCTCACCCGGTAGGTTGAAAAACTCGAAAGGGTGGCCTAAGAAAAAATTAGGGTTAACAAAAAATAAAAAGAAGAAAGAATCAGGAGTGTGTTTATCAGGGGTTTGGTCCCAAAATCCAAACTACAAAAGTATCTTGTCCAGATTTGAAATGACACATGACCGTGTTTCAACATCCCAAACAATAATTTATCCCTTGCTACCCCCTTCAAGCCAAAGCATATTTGTTTTCTAAAAACAACAGAAAAAAAAACAACAAAAATAAAGTAGGAACCCTGAGTAGGAACCACCGCTAAACTGACAGGAAGAGCAATGCAAACAACACATGCATGAAGTTGGGCAACAATGAAAGAAAAAAGAAAATAAAATCCGCCAAAGGTGAGTGAAGAAAAGAAAGAGAAAAAAGATCTCTAGATTTTACAAGGAAGGCACAACAGTGCAATAAGGATTAATGTATAAGACAAAAGGAGTAGAGCCCAACCTAAGAGTTGAAAGGAACAAAAGTACAAGCAAGACTCTCAAGGTTCTTACTCAATATAACCCTTAAACACTCTTTGAGCCTCTCTGGTCCTTTCTTTCATAGCCCTCTTACCCATGACCACGTTACATGTCCAATAAAGCCCATGTGGATCAAGGAATGACTAATTTTTCTTTTAAGTTGGGATTCTGGAATGAAATCCACACCACACTTGTAATTTTTGAAAAAATATATATATAAAAAAAAAAAGAATCATCGAGGTTTCGCACTTGCACATTTAAGAAGAAAACACATTCGACCAGGAGCTCGTGGAAAATGCCCAAAGACAATTGTGATAGTAGGGTACATTTGATGTTAGTTGCTCATGCAGACTCCTTAGGATTCCTCTTGAATCCAAGGGTGGACTTTTTTTGTATAAATTCTTTCGAGATCAGCCCATGTCATCATGTTTTACTGGGATCGACAGACCCTTGGCATCACTGTATGACCTTGAATCAGGAAAGTTTCACTTGGTCATATACCAAAGTGTAACAATCCATTTCCATCCTTCAATGGTGCATGCGGTTGGTCCCAAAGCCATATATTTCTTGCCGTGCAGAATAATCAAAGTTTTTAAACAAAAAGAAAGGGACAAACCCTACGATCAAAACATACACTTTGAGGGAATCCCCAAAGAGATTTGCAAAAGATAGGGTGAGGTTGCATGAGTTATCGCATCTTTTAGAAAGAGACAGTCAATCTGTGTTTTTTTCACACACAAAAAAAAAAGCAAAATAAATCAAAAAAGAGGAAAGAATGTTGTGAACATTGCACAATTTTCCATTGCGTTGCATTGTTGCGTACAAATCCTGCATTTACTTCATTTTAAGGGTGAAGTTTGTATGTCCATGCATTCCAAAACTCATGTTTCACATCAGGCTATGAATCCGTAGCTTTCTCATTATATACCAATTTCCAAAAAATTCCGATTGCATGATCCATAGGACTCAACGTCCTTTGCTTTATGTTACAAAAGACTACAATATATTCTGCTTTACGTTTCAAAGACTACAATGTCTTTAGTCATTTGTGGTTTCAAATACTTCAATGTCTTCAATCATTTACGTTTTCAAAGACTACAATGTCTTCAGTCATTTACATTTCAAAGACTTCAATATCTTCAATCATTTACGCTTTCAAAAGACTACAATGTCTTCATTTACATTTCAAAGACTTCAATGTCTTCAGTCATTTATGCTTTCAAAAGACTACAATGTCTTCATTTGCATTTCAAAGACTTCAATGTCCTCAGTCATTTACGCTTTCAAAGACTACAATGTCTTCAGCCATTTATGCTTTTAAAGACTACAATGTCTTCATTTATATTTAAAAGACTTCAATGTCTTTTCTTTTACATTTACAAGACTTCAATGTCTTCTGTCTTTTACATTTACAAGATTTCAATGTCTTTTGTCTTTTACACTTTATAAGACTTCAACGTCTTCTATCTTTTATAAGACTCAATGTCCTTGTCTTTGTGCTTCTTAGGACTCAACATTTTCTATTTCTATTCTTTGAAAAAAAAATTCAAATGTCTTATGCTCTATAGGACTTCAATGTCCTTTTGTTTACATGTTTCACTTCCTTGGTTTTTGCCAGTTGCTCGGTCGAATAGCAAGATCGCTCGAACGAAATTAGTGTCCTTATCTTTACTTACCATTTCATTTTCAATAAAAGATAAGTAAACAGGGGCAATTGTCAGACCCTAATTTCATCTGGGGACTATCATTCACTGATGTTTTGATTCTCACTAGCTGAGTTGTGGTGTTTGACACCAATTACCGCATGAAGCAGGGGATCACCCAGTGGTTTGATCAAGAATACAAAAGGATACCAAGGAAGGGGGCAAAAGGGTTTTTTTTTATTTTTCTGGACCCCAGCTCGCCCAGGCTAGCATTTGGCTCACATGGGCCACCAAATAACTTCAAGGCTAAGGGACTAGCTCACCTGGGCAAGCTCCAGCTTTCCTGGGCAAGCTTACTGCTTTAGGTTAAAGTTTCAGCTCACCTGGGCGAGTTGCAACTGCCCCAAGGTGGCCTTTTGCCTATAAATAGGCATCCTAGGGGTGTTTTAAAGGGTTCCAAGGTTCAGAAGTGGAGGGAATTGAGAGAACTAAGAAAGAAGAAGAAGAATAAAGAAGAGGAAACGAAGCTGAGGTGCTACCGAATCATGACCGCGATCATTCCTATGTCGTTTTCTTGTTCTGTGTTCTTCGTGCGACTGTCGGTTAGTTTTAATTTTTGAGGATTGAATGTGATCTATGTACCCTTAGGGGTCCCCCTTGTTATTATGTGCACATCCATCTTCTCCATTTATCATCGGTGATCTCACTTTTCTTTGTAAAATTCAATCTTAACCGATCACTAGTGTTGTAATGTTGTGTTTAAAGAGATCGAAAGTTATTAAACAAAACCAAGATAAAACCAACTCATAACTAACTTCTTTTTATCAAATATCACTTGAGATTGTTTCAAGGTCCAACGCCTTAACGATTCTCTCCTCTTTTCAAATTTAAAAGAATGTTTCAAGGTCCAACGCCTTAACGATTCTCTCCGCTTTTCAAATTTAAAAGATTGTTTCAAGGTCCAACGCCTTAACGATTCTATCCGCTTTTCAAAATTTAAAACATCATTTCAAGGTTCAACGCCTTAAATGACTTTTTGTTCACAATTAAAATGAATCTTTCAAAAACATAAAAAAAATCAATTTAACACACAAACACTCAGACTTAAAGAACTACATAGGTCAAAATTCCTCATCGCGTCTGAGGATACGTAGGAGCAAGGGCAACACCCTTGTCAACCCCAAAAAAATAAAAAAAAATGGAAAAGAAAATAATTATAAAGTCACGTTGTGCACACTCGATTAAAGGTTGTCATCCCTTGTGATGGGTGCATGAGGTGCTAATACCTTTTCCATGCGTAAACAACTCCCGAACCTTTATTTTCAAAATTCACTGACCTCTTTTTAGTTTTTCTAACATTTTTCTCGAACAAACGTTGGTGGCAACTCCGCTCGTTTTCTCCCTAGGAGACGAACGCTCTGGCTTATCTATTTTGCTTTTGTCGTCCCGTCGTGAGGTAGGTTACAATAACTGCCACAGGATTAAGTACTTTAATTGCATGTTCCTTGAACACTGGTGACAAGGGACTTATATCTACTTTTACGGAGAGGTGACACAAAGAAACTAATAGTTTCCATCTTCCGGTAGGAGAGGTCACTATCACCCTCAACCAAGCTGTGGAGCTACTAGTTGAGTTGCTTGAAGTGAGTACAGAAGAAGCCAAAGATGAGACATTCCAAACCAGAAGGGCATATGTTTGATAGCCTGGCTGTGAGACATTTATCATAGCAAATGTGACGCAAGATAGTAGACCGTAGCAGCTCGAGCATATTATTGCATCTAGTTGGTTGCACACTGGTTGCAAACAAGAGTGCCACACACGTGCATGTGGTATTCTTGGATGCATTTTGTGACATCATCCAATATGGAAGTTATTCATGGGGAGTGGCTACATTGGTCCATATGTATGACAATTTGAATGATGTGTCAAAGAAATCTACCAGGAAATTTGCAGGATATATCACATTGTTATAGGCATTTATAATTTCATTTAACTTTAGTTATTGGTTTTATAGTTTATATTTACTATTGAGTATAATTTTTTTTGTTTTTTAAATATGTGTAGTGTAGGATCTACGAGTATTTTCCTACTGTTGCTTCGGGTGTTGCTGATGAGGATTATCATGAGAGGAAACCATGTGGTTGCTGATGGAAGTCTGGGAAGGCATTACTGGTGTCGACGTATCATAAGCGGTTGGATAGATTGATGTTAGATGTTGTTTGTTGGATTCCTTATGGTGACCATCGTGCAGTCAGAGAATTTGAACTCGTCTTCTTATTTTTTGGACAAATCAGATGGGGTTCATGTATTGTGATACACTGACCAGAGAGGGTAGTGTGACAATTTGGTTATCCGCAGACCATTTTTCCACACCCTACTGCTCCATCTTTATCTATATAACATATTGACAATAGATGGATGTAGTTTTCAGAATACCTTGCACCGGTAGGTCCGATTTGTGTTGCTACTGAATAGTGTACAGTAGACTACATGAAGTGGTTCTCTATGATATCTCACCCCTTTATGAGTCCAACCTGGGGATCCTACTAGACATCCACCCATGGTGCATGATGATACATTTATTGTACCACATCCTCCTCAGTAGCCCGTCGATGCAGCAGCTATGGCAGAACCACCTGCAACTGCACCTATTGATGTAGACATGCCTCGATATGCAGTGGTATAATATAATTTGAATTCATTGTTAGCCATTTTATGGGTCATGCATTCAATAATTACTTTTTACCTTGTTGTCAATGTCGTAGGACCCTTGCCAATGGATAGCAAAAAGGTTGGAACACTTGACCAACATGAGGATGGTTACTGCTGAAACTGAAGCATACACTCTGACCGAGGAGTGCCTGAGAATTGCCAGGGTGTGACTAAGCAACAAAATGTTTATGTTTGGTCAAGAGGAAGGCGGCATACACTGGATACATGAAGATTCTTGGGATTGATTAATGTGTATAGGAAATATGTATGCAATATGACTGAAAAATGCTTAATATTTCCTATTATTTGACTAACAAGTATGTTATGACTAAGGTTTCAATTTGCGTTTATGTAATATCTGGATATTAAGTTCTTGACCTAACTACAATATGTTAAACATAATTCATTAAATATCATGCATAAACCCTAATCGCCTAAAACCTAAACCATAAACTAACTAACCTTAAACCCTAAAATAAGTAAAGCCTACACCCTAAACCCTAATCCATAAACTAGTCAAGCCCTAAACCCTATACCATAAACCCTAACCCATAAACAATAAACACTAAATGATGCAATCCTACCCCACAAGGGCATTGGATAGAAGACTCCAAGAAGAAGGCCTTAGGGTTCTCATACGCCTTAGGGTAGATTTCGGGCCCATGGGCTAAGTATGAGCCCGCTTATCTTTGTACATATTAGATTAAGGTTTCATTATTTTTGGGCCTTGTATTTAGGGCTCCATAATATAGGTAAGGTATCCTAGAAATGTAGGATTTTTCAGCCCTTGTATTTTTGGGCACCTAGACTAGTTTTTGTATTAGGGGTAGTTTTGTAATTTCACATGTACTAAGTGAATATTTGATGTGTGTGTTGGGAAATAAATTTAATTGAATTGGTAGAAGCCCAATCCAATTAAATTTTAGAGGGGGAGGTGAGCATTTGCTTACTACATCCCATTGCCACATCATATAGTCACACTTTGAGCATGTCATTCATGCTTTACATGCCTCATGACACCTAAGCACAGTTAGTGGAGAATCTTGGAATTGATCTTGGATTAGTGGGCTGAATCATAACTGAAATTCACTAATCATAATTAGTGAAATTTTGGCACCAAAATTTGGCTCCACACATTCAATTTCAAATTCAAGTGAAATTTGAATTGAAATTCAAATTTCCCTCCAATTTTGTGTGGCACATAGGCTATAAATAGAGGCCATGTGTGTGCATTTTTTCAACTTTGATCATTTGAAAATTAAACTTCAGATTTCAGAGCTCTTTTAGAGCACAAAATTCCGTGCTCTTCTCTTCCTCTCCCTTCATTCATCTCCTTCTTCCTCCAAGCTCTTATCCATGACCTCCTATGGTGGTGAGCTTCTTCAAGACTCATCTTCTGCTTGAAGTGGCATCTTCTCTCTCTCTCTCTTCCTTCTCCATTCCGCTGTCATTCATCTTCCAAGAAGAAAAGGAATCCATTGATGAAGAAGATTCTAGGCCTACAAGCTCCACATGGAGCTACATCATGTGGTATCAAGAGCATCTTCATCTAGGTGATGTTCTTTTGCTTCCTCTATCTTTTTGTTCGGTGAATTCTCTTTAATTCCTTGTTATTCATCTTATTCTCCATGTATATCCTCCAATATCTTGTGGTTTGGTGCTGTTTAGAGTAGATTCAAAAAACATAAATCGATTAATCTTAGATCTACACTTGTTCTTGCATTTCTATGGTTCAAATTTTGTAGATCTACTCTTGAATCATGATTTTGTGTTGATTTTAGGTTCTATCATTTTTCATCCATAATATTCTTGTGCTGAACCTTTAGATCTAAATTTTCTTCCAAAATATTGATTAGAAAAAAAAACACAAAAATAAAGTGTAAATCATTCTTAGCCTATCTTTTGAATTTTGAGTCTAATTCATGCATGTTATTTAGTTTATAACATGTTTTAAATCAATTCCTAGAAGTAGTCTTGTTGTTGAACTCTTTTTTTTTTTGTTTTCTAAGTTTCCTACATGATGCCTATGATGAAGTTGAGTTGTGGTGCTGAGTTGTGGCTGGATTTGTGAATCAAAATAATTCTTAAGATCTCTTGAATTGTGTTATTCAAGACAATTGAGCATAAGCAAACATAAATTGTAACTATTCAAGCCTTACGCAACATAAACAATACTCTTGATTTCTAAGTTGAAATCGCTGGTGCTGGCAGCTTGAACATACGAACTTGTATAAATTACTGGGAATTGGTCACTACGTTTTTTAATCTTAAAATTTTACTGAATTTTCTAGACATCTGGAATAAAATTATGAAAAAAGAAAAAAGCAATTTGGATTAAAGGAAAAAATAAGAAAAATCACACAAGTTGGCAGAAAAATCAGTGTCCAGGAAAAAAAAGTGAAAGGGAAGTGTGCTTGTTGTTTTGGCTCAAAATTTGTTCTATAATTGGTGCCTAGTTTATACCAATCTTAGTTCTGAAATTTCAATTGAAAATTAGTGTGAAAAAAAGTTCCAAAACTAGAGGTTTCTTGAGTCTTTTTATTTTGGTTTTTTTACTCTACTCTAGAGCCATTCTAGGTTTCTCTTTGAGTCCAAGCTTGCTTTTATGTGCTTTTCATTGCTTTAATTGTTGAAAAATCCCTAAAAATTTGTCTTGTTAAAACTCTATTGGTTTAGCTTTCATTTCATTTTTTGGGTCTTTCGTAATTGCTTGTCTTTTTGTTTCCTTATTGGTGAGTTGCCATATAGGGAATTGGAAAGGAGGATTGGTGACATCCCTTGAAAAATTTGAGTCAAGAAGTAAGGGGAAAACCACCTTAAGAGCTATTGGACTAAGAAACACTCCAAATTGAGTGAATCACCAAAGAGAGAACAATCACCAAAAATTCAGGACCTTTTTGTAATTTTTTTAATTGAGAATTTACTTACCTTCATTGCTTTCAAATTTTGTAACAAAAAGGTCTTTCATTGGAAGTAAGTTGGGAGCCTCCAATAGGTCACCCTACTTCCATTTGTGTGTAATAATTTTAGGCAATTTTTCCTTAGGATAGTGAGTGTTTTGTTGGGAACCTTAAATGAGGTCATCCAAACACTCTTAGGGTTCGCCTAGTTTACATTTCTTTCACTTTAATTTCTTGCTTACTTTCATAGTTTATTTTCTTTACTAGCCACACCTAGTTTATCTTGTTATTGCATAGTACTTTCTTCTTTCTTATCACGCTTATCTTGAGTTCTTTTGGAACCTTATGATGTGTCATTATTTTCTCCTATTTCTTACCCCTTTCTGTCACCATTTTAATTACTAATTAGCCTTAATTGTCAAATTAATTATGCATTTTTATCATTTGGGCCTACTTGACTAATTATGTGTTTTAATTTAATTTCAGGAGAATTATAAGAAATTGGGCTTGGATCCGGAATTGGGCTAAACCGACTTGGACTTGAAGAGAGCAAACAATTTTATTTGTCGTCCAATTTTATTTTATTTCGTTTTTGGGATGTATTTTTGTAATTGGGCCACCAGACCTTATTGGGCCCAATAATCAAATTTGTAAGCTTTGGGGCCTAGTGACCTTTAGTGAGCCCAGCTGCTAGGGTTTTAAGGGGGGTCATGATACTATTCACGTAGGCAGATGAGATTGTAGGGTTTCATTTTCAGTTTTTAGGGTTACTGTTCACGCGCATGGTACTGTTCATGTAACAACTCCATTTTCGTTTTCTGCTTCAATTTCCAGTTTCGTTTTCTGCTTTTAATGCCAGTTTCGTTTTCATTTTTGTCTCCTAATTTCAGTTCATTTTCCGCCTTTAATTTCCTATTTGTTTCTGCATTTTGTTTCCAATTGCAATTTCATTTACGATTTCTGTTTGTAGATTCATTTTTGTTTATGTGTTGCAATTAGTTTCTAGTTGTTGTTTTCGTTTCTGCTGTTTATGGAAGGTTGAATCTCTAGTGTTGTTTTCTCTTGAGTATTAAGCATAGTTCTCTTTGAGGTTTTGTTATTAATATTAAATTTTGATCAGTTTTTCCCCTTCACCAATTATTCTGTATTGTTGCTGATATTAATCCATGCATGCTTAATGCTTGATTAATTGTCTCTGTGCTTAATTAATGTTCATGCTTAATGGACATGTGAGAGGGATTAATTGGTGTATGTGTTGCTTAATCACATAATGACAGCCTTGTGTTAATTTTCGCTTAGTAAATTAATTTCAGGTTGGATTAAGTGGTTGAACTGATTAGGGATAAATTCTCATAACCTAGGATAAGAGACTTGCTTTTGAATCAAGGGGAAACAACATGTTTTAGTTTTGTTTGTGGTTTAAATTACAAAAACAAACAACCCCCCCCCCCCCCCAATTTTGTTACTGTTTTATTATTATTGTTATGAACGTTTGTTTGATCATTGCTCACTGGGAGACAACCTAGGATCACTTCCTAGATACTTCATTTTAATGTTTATTTGATTCAGGTACGGCTCCGATCAAATTTGGTGTCGTTGCCGGGGAGTAGTGGTCCAAAGGTTCATAATTATGTTTTTGTGTCTTTGTGTTTGTTTATGTGTGTTATGTGATTAATTTGCAGTGTTTAGTGTTGTTTGTGTGTGTTTCAAGTGTGTAGCATTGTGTAGTGTTCTGTTTTGTTTTTCAGCCTTGTCCATGTTCAGTGTTGTGAATAGTGCTATGAACAGTGTTAGATTTTGCTAATTAATTGGCGATTTTTGTTTTGATAACTAGAGTTGTTATTTATGGCTGATTTTTTGTGTGGTAGTTTCTTTTGATCCATATTTTGTGTGAAAAATACCAGAAGCACTTGGTGTGACTGAATTTGAGAGATACAAAAAATTTGAGAACTTGTTTTTAGCAAAACTTAAACTAGCCATAACTTTTGCTCCGATTATCAGAATGACTATTATTATATATGCATTTGGGGTAGAAAACAATTTCCCATGCTTTCCCAATTTGCTAGTGCCAGTTGCGGTTCTCAGTGCTAAAGAAATCAGCTATTTACTAAGTTTTTTTTTTTATTTTTCAAGTATTATTGTCCTATTTTTCTAAACTTTTCTTAGGAAGTTTTCATAGTTAGACTTTGAATTGTTGTCTGAAAATTTTTGTGCTATCTTTTCATGATTTTAGGGTGTTTCTCACAAATATTTAGCTCATTTGGATATCGTTTGAGTATAGTTGTAGTTTTACCCCTAGTTTTTACCCCTTTTTACCCCTGGTGCTTGTTTGAGAAATACATGGTTTGCTGCATATAATGCATTACTAGGGGCAATCCAGGTGATTTACAACCCTTTGATCCTGAAATAGATATAACTTTTCATAGATTAGTTAGGCATAGTGTGCATCTTGATCATTCTGTGCATTTTGAGTATTCTGTTGCCGGTGATTCTGAACATTCTGATTTTGAGGATTCGGCTGCTAATTTTCATACTGAGAACATGCTTAATCTCCACCTCATGAGAGGACTCTTAGGGAGATGGTTGCACCTGACTTCACTTATGAAAGCTTGTGCATTCAATATCTTGATGAGGATGTTCCATATGTTCTCAAGACTGGACTAATACATTTGCTGCCCAAGTTACATGGTCTTGCAGGTGAAGATCCTCATAAGCATCTTAAGGAGTTCCATATTGTCTGTTCCACCATGAAGCCCCCTGATGTCCAGGAAGATCATATCTTTCTAAAGGCTTTTCCTCATTCTCTGGAGGGAGTGGCGAAAGATTGACTATACCCAGGTCCATTACCAGCTGGGATGACCTTAAGAGGGTGTTCTTGGAGAAATTCTTCCCTACATCTAGGACCACTGCCATCAGAAAAGACATTTCAGGCACCAGGCAACTTAGTGGAGAGAGCTTGTATGAGTACTGGGAAAGATTCAAGAAATTGTGTGTAAGCTGTCCTCACCACCAGATTTCTGAGCAACTCATTTCGCAATATTTCTATGAGGGACTTAGCAACATGGAGAGGAGCATGATTGATGCTGCCAGTGGTGGAGCTCTTGGTGATATGACTCTTGTTGAGGCTAGGAATCTGAATGAGAAGATGGCTTCCAACTCCTAACAATTCAGTGCAAGAAATGATGCTATTGTCCTTAGAGGAGTCTATGATGTGGCCACAGATTCATCTTCATCTGTTGATAATAAGAAGCTTGAGGGAAAACTTGATGCCTTGGTCAACCTAGTAACTCAACTTGCCATAAATCAGAAATCTACACCTGTTATTGTTGTAAGAGTCTGTGGTATATGTTCTTCTGCTGATCACCACACAAATCTTTGTCCTTCTTTGTAGCAATCTGGAGTCAATGAGCAACCTGAAGCCTATGCTGCAAACATTTATAATAGACCCCCTCAGCAGCAAAACCAACAAGAACAGAATAATTATGATCTTTCAAGCAAAAGATACAATCCAGGTTAGAGGAATCATCCAAATATGAGATGGGCAAATCCTCCACAACAACAACAACAACAGCAACAACAGCCTGTCCCTCCCTTCCAGAATGTTGTTGGTCCAAGCAGGCCATATGTTCCTCCTCAAATGCAGCAGCAACAACAAAGACAACAAGCAACTGAGGCCCCTTCTCAACCTTCCTTAGAGGAGTTAGTAAGGCAAATGACCATCCAGAATATGCAATTTTTGCAAGAGACAAGAGCCTTCATTCAGAGTCTGACAAATCAGATAGGGCAGATGGCTACTCAGTTGAACCAAGCTTAGTCCCAAAATTCTGACAAATTGCCTTCACAAACGGTGCAGAATCCAAAAAATGTGAGTGCCATCACCTTGAGGTCTGGCAAGCAAATTGAAGTGCCTCCACCAGTAGTCATGATGCAAGCTCCATTGGAGCTTGTAGGCCTAGGATCTTCTTCATCAATGGATTCCTTTGCTTCTTGGAAGATAAATGGCAGCGGAATGGAGAAGGAAGAGAGAGAGGAGACGCCACTTCAAGGAGAAGATGAGTCTAGAAGAAGCTCACCACCATAGGAGGCCATGGATAAGAGCTTGGAGGAAGAAGGAGATGAATGAAGGGAGAGGGAGAGAAGAGCACGAAATTTTGTGCTCAAAAAGAGCTCTGAAATCTGAAGTTAATATTCAAATGATCAAAGTTCAAAAAAATGCACACACATGACCTCTATTTATAGCCTAAGTGTCACACAAAATTGGAGGGAAATTCAAATTTCACTTGAATTTGAAATTGAATTTGTGGAGCCAAACTTTGGAGCCAAAATTTCACTAATTATGATTAGTGAATCTTAGTTATGGTTCAGCCCACTAATCCAAGATCAATTACAAGATTCTCCACTAAGTGTGCTTAGGTGTCATGAGGCATGAAAAGCATGAAGGACATGCACAAAATGTGACTATATGATGTGGCAATGGGGTGTAGTAAGCAAATGCTCACCTCCCCCTCTAAAATTTAATTGGATTGGGCTTCTACCAATTCAATTAAATTTATTTCCAACCACACACATCAAATATCCACTTAGTGCATGTGAAATTACAAAACTACCCCTAATACAAAAACTAGTCTAGGTGCCCTAAAATACAAGGGCTGAAAAATCCTATATTTCTAGGGTACCCTACCTACATTATGGAGCCCAAAATACAAGACCCAAAATTAATGAAACCTTATTCTAATATGTACAATGATAAGTGGGCTCGTACTTAGCCCATGGGCCCGAAATCTACCCTAAGGCTCATAAGAACCCTAGGGCCTTCTCTTGCATCTTTGGCTCATTCTACTTGGAGTCTTCTATCCAATGCCCTTGCAAGGTAGGATTGCATCATTCCCTCCCCCTTGAAAAGGATTTGACCTCAAATCCCGAGGTTCTTGAAACTCTGGGCTTTTTTCCTCAACACCTGTAAAAAGAACAAAAACATATGTATTAGTGGTGTTTAGTATGTTGAAGTAAGGTAAGGTCTGAAAACTCATTTCCTGGGCATCTTCCCATGAAGGAACATGGTTCCTCACCAACTCAATGAGTGGTGCTACAAGTATAGAAAAATATAGGGCAAACCTTTTGTAAAAGTTTGTTAAGTCTTGGAAGCCCCAAATTTTTCTTACACTTGGTGGAGCAGGCCACTCAGGAATGACCTTTATTCTCTTAGGGTTCATGGGAACCCCTTGATCACAATTTAAAAAATTAAGAAAAGTAAAGCAATAGATCATACCTTTTTCTGTATTTTCATGTTGATTATTCCTACCAAAAAGTATGACAAACCTAAGGTGTCCCATATGAGTGCCTAAGTTTGTATTGAAACTAAAAATAAGAACAAAGCTACCTAATGAGTCCCTATGTACACAAATCATGAAGATGTTGGGTGCACGAGTGATTTTACAAAAGAGTGTTGCACCACCCAAAACATTCATCACACCACCTATTTTAGGGATTTGGTGCCTAATAATACCTATTTTGGGCACCAACAAAGCACAAGGATTTAAGCTCTTGCGAAACAAACCCTCATCCAACAACTCCTTTACTTGAGGAATAAACTCAAGCCTAAAAGGTGTGGCAATGCTAACAAGTGTCTTTTTACAATGGAGAAAATGTGGAGGTTGTCTAAGAGGGGAAATTTCTTTAGTATTTGTCTTTATTTCAAAATGTCTTTCCTTCTTAGCTAACCTCTTGGAGGAGACACTTACCTCCTTACACTCCTCCTTAACCATTAAAGGTTGTCCTTCCTCTTGGGGGTAGATCTCTTCACTAGATTCTTCCCCTTTTGCTTCTTCACTTTTACTAGAGGAAGGTGAAGTAGTAGCCTCATCTTGGCTACTATAAATGTCTTGGCCCCTCATAATCATGGTTTTCTTGGTGGGGCATTGAGAAGTAATGTGTCCTCTTCCAAGACATTTAAAGCACTTCATGGAGCTAGTCTTCTCTTGCATACTAGCCTTAAGGGGTTGCTTTTCTATTGTCTTCCCCTTATCATCTTTGGGCTTAGAAGGTCTCACCCCTAAGATTCCTTGACCTTGGTATTTCTTTGGATAAGAGTGAGAGCCATAAGATTTTGAAGTAGACTTCCTTTTAAGTTGTTGCTCTACCCTTATTTCCCAATCTAAATTAGCCTCTACATTGTCCTTCCCATGGAAGTATGGGAGTTTAATGTTAACCTCTTGAGGCTTTCTTTCATTTTCTCTCCTATGGGAGTGAGGTCTAAGATGTGACCTATGCCTTCCTTCATAATAGTCACGAAGTTCTTCACTTAGGCTCTTGCAAGAGTTATGACTACTATAGGAGACGGAGACATGTTTTTCTCTTTTCATTTCTTTCATTATTTTTCTTCTTTCTTCCTCTCTTATTTTCTCTCTTTCATCTTGACTTATTTCTTCCACTCTTTTTTTACCTTTTTCTTTTCTCTCTTGTTTTTCTTTCCACAACTTAAGGGATCTCAACTCATCTAATATCTTATACAAGGGGTCCTTAGGAGTAGAACCCTCACCATTAACACTAGATGAAGAATGAAGACTCATGTTGGTTCCTAAGTTATGGTTCTTTCTTGTTGGGGGTTTGAAAACAAAAGCTAAAAGAAACTATGGTTGAAACTAGCCAAAATAAACACTAAAAGAGGTGTGAAAGATAAGGTAAAAACTAATTGGTAAAAGGCAAGCTATCTAGGCGGTTTGACAATGGAGGGTAAAGGAAATAAGCTATGAAAATAAGCAAGAAATTAAAGTGCAAGAAATGCAAACTAGACGGATCCTAAGAGTGTTTGGATGACCTCATTTAAGGTTCCCAACAAAACATTCACTATCCTAAGGGAAAATTGCCTAAAATTATTACACACAAATGGAAGTAGGGTGACCTAGTGGAGGCTCCCAACTTACTTCCAATGAAAGGCCTTTTTGTTACAAAATTTGAAAGCAAAGCAAATTGCCAATTACAAAATTACAAAGAAAAAAAAAGTCCTCAATTGTGGTGGCTATTCTCTCTTTAGTGTTTCACTCAATTTGGAGTGCTTCTTAGTCCAATAGCTCTTAAGGTGGTTGGCCCCTTTCTTCTAGACTCAAATTCTTCAAGATATGGCACCAATCCTCCTTTCCAATTCCCTATATGGCAACTCACAACCAAGGAAACAAAGAGACAAGCAATAACCAAAGACCAAAAAAAAAATGAAATGAAGCTAAACCAATAGATTTTTAACAAGACAAATTTTCAAGGATTATTCAACAATTAAAGCAATGAAAAGCACAAAAAAGCAAGCTAGGACTCAAAGAGAAACCTAGAATGGCTCTAGAGTAGAGTAGAAAAACTAAAAAAAAAGACTCAAGAAACCTATAGTTTTGGCACTTGTTTTCACAATAATTTTCAATTTAAATTTCAGAACTAGGATTGGTATAAAATAGGCACCAATTATAGAACAAATTTTGAGCCAAAACAACAAGCACACTTTCCTTTCACTTTTTTTTTCCTGGACACTGATTTTTCTTCCAACTTGTAATATTTTTCTTATTTTTTACTTTAATCCAAATCGCTTGGTTCTTTTTTTATAATTTTTTTCCAGATGTCTAGAAAATTCAGTAAAAGTTTCAGCTCAAAAAACGTAGTGACCAATTCCCAGTAATTTATACAAGTTCGTATGTTCAAGCTGCCAGCACCAGCGATTTCAACCTAGAAATCAAGAGTAGTGTTTATGTTGCTTAAGGCTTGGATAGTTACAATTTGTGTTTGCTTATGCTCAATTATCTTGAGTAACACAATTAAAGAGAGCTTAAGACTTATTTTGATTCACAAATCCAGCCACAACTCAGCACCACAACTCAACTTCATCATAGGCATCATGTAGGAAACTTTGAAAGCAAAAAAAAAAAAAAAGTTCAAGAACAAGACTACCTCTAGGAATTGATTTAGAACATGTTATGAACTAAATAACATGCATGAATTAGACTCAAAATTCAAAAGATAGGCTAAGAATGACAAGAATACATGAACAAATGTATCTAGAATTCAATCAACAAAATAAAATTAAACACAAACTTAGAACATAATGTGACAATTACTATGACTAAACATGACTCTAAGACAACATGGATTAAGTGATTTACACTTAGATTTTTGTGTTTTTTTTTCTAATCAATATTTTTGAACAAAATTTAGATCTAAAGGTTCAGCAGAAGAATATTATGAATGAAAATTGATAGAACCTAAAATCAATCACAAAAACAAGATTCAAGAGTAGATCTACAAAATTTGAACCATAGAAATGCAAGAACAATTGTAGATCTAAGATTTAATCGGTTTATTTTTTTTGAATCTACTCTAAACAGCACCAAACCACAAGAAAATGGAGGATATACATGGAGAATAAGATGAAGAACAAGGAATTAAAGAGAATTCACCGAACAAAAAGATAGAGGAAGTAAAAGAACATCACCTAGATGAAGATGCTCTTGATACCACATGATGCAAGCTCCATTGGAGCTTGTAGGCCTAGGATCTTCTTCATCAATGGATTCCTTTGCTTCTTGGAAGATGAATGGAAGCGGAATGGAGAAAGGGAAAGAGAGAGGAGACGCCACTTCAAGGAGAAGATGAGTCTAGAAGAAGCTCACCACCATAGGAGGCCATGGATAAGAGTTTGGAGGAAGAAGGAGATGAATGAAGGGAGAGGGAGAGAAGAGCACGAAATTTTGTGCTCTAAATGAGCTCTGAAATCTGAAGTTAATATTCAAATTATCAAAGTTCAAAAAAATGCACACACATGACCTCTATTTATAGCCTAAGTGTCACACAAAATTGGAGGGAAATTCAAATTTCACTTGAATTTGAAATTGAATTTGTGGAGCCAAACTTTGGAGCCAAAATTTCACTAATTATGATTAGTGAATCTTAGTTATGGTTCAGCCCACTAATCCAAGATCAATTCCAAGATTCTCCACTAAGTGTGCTTAGGTGTCATGAGGCATGAAAAGCATGAAGGACATGCACAAAATGTGACTATATGATGTGGCAATGGGGTGTAGTAAGCAAATGCTCACCTCCCCCTCTAAAATTTAATTGGATTGGGCTTCTACCAATTCAATTAAATTTATTTCCAACCACACACATCAAATATCCACTTAGTGCATGTGAAATTACAAAACTACCCCTAATACAAAAACTAGTCTAGGTGCCCTAAAATACAAGGGCTGAAAAATCCTATATTTCTAGGGTACCCTACCTACATTATGGAGCCCAAAATACAAGACCCAAAATTAATGAAACCTTATTCTAATATGTACAATGATAAGTGGGCTCGTACTTAGCCCATGGGCCCGAAATCTACCCTAAGGCTCATAAGAACCCTAGGGCCTTCTCTTGCATCTTTGGCTCATTCTACTTGGAGTCTTCTATCCAATGCCCTTGCGAGGTAGGATTGCATCAAGTAGAACCTGCACCTAAACCTGTCAAGCTTCATTCTACACCTAAAAAAGAGGATGAGCTAGCTACACAAAAGAGAAAGCTTCCTGATCATGAGGGAGCTAACAAAATTTTTCATGCAGGTGGACCTTCTTCTAGTAGTTCTGACTTGCAGCATCCTCCTATCCCTCTTCCATTTCCACCTAGAGGAATTCCAAACAAAAAGATGGAAGAAGTAGATAAGGAGATCTTGGAGACCTTTAGAAAAGTAGAGGTGAACATACCTCTGCTAGATGCCATCAAGCAAATTCCAAGATATGTCAAGTTTCTAAAGAAGTTGTGCACCCACAAAAGGAGGCTCAAAGGCAATGAAAGGATTTGCATGGGCAGAAATTTGTCAACATTGATAGGTAAATATGTTCCTCACATTCCTGAGAAATGTAAGGACCCATGTACTTTCTGTATACCTTGCATTATTGGGAACAACAAATTTAAGAATGTTATGCTAGATCTAGGAGCATCAGTTAGTGTCATGCCTCTATCCATTTTCAATTCTTTATCTCTTGGACCTTTGCAACCTACGGATGTAGTGATTCATTTGGCAAATAGAAGTGTTGCTTACCCGCAGGTTTCATAGAGGATGTGTTGGTTTGGGTTGTGAACTTATTTTTCCTGTTGATTTTTATGTTCTTGATATGGAAGATGGATTTTCTCATGGTTCAGTTCCAATTATTTTAGGCAGGCCATTTATGAAAATAGCCTGAACCAAGATAGATGTTTATGCTGGCACATTGTCTATGGAATTTGGTGATATTGTTGTTCATTTTAACATTCTTGATGCCATGAAGCATCCATCTGAGGATCATTCGTTTTTCGTGTTGAGATACTTGATTAGATTGTTGATGATTATATGTTTGATTTTGACTTCATGGTAGGAAACATCCATTTTTATCTGATCTGCATACTTGTCATTCCTCATGCATTGAATTTGAATCTGAGTTTGAATTTGATCTGTATCTGATTTTTATGTTGAAAGTAAATTTGAATTTGAGTCTGGTTCTAATTTTCTGGGTGTTGTACCTCTTGGTGTTGATTTTTAGAGTCAGAATGCACTAACCATGTTGCGGGAAGTACATATACTTCTGACTTGCTTTATGAGGTACAGGCTGAGGAACCTTCCTCTTCTTCTCCTACCCTATTTCCTCCCACTGTTCAGCCACAACCCACACTGGAGTTGAAGCCCTTACCAGCAAACCTCAAGTATGCTTACTTTGAGTACAAGGAAAAATTTCCAGTGATCATCTCTGCCTCCTTTGCTGCTGAACAAAAGGAGAAGTTGTTGCTAGTGCTCAAGAAGCACAAGAAAGCTATTGGATGAACTTTAACAGACATTCCTGGTATTAGCCCATCTACCTGCATGCATAGGATACTTTTAGAGGATGGAGCTAAGCCAATGAGGCAGCCACAGCGGCGACTCAACCCCATCATTCTAGATGTGGTGAAAAAGGAGGTGACCAAGCTCTTGCAAGCTGGAATCATCTACCCCATTTCTGACAGCCAGTGGGTGAGTCCAGTCCAAGTGGTTCCTAAGAAGATAGGCCTCACAGTGATCAAGAATGAGAGGGATGAGCTTATCCCCACAAGAGTGCAGAACAACTGGCGAGTCTGCATTGATTATAGGAGGCTGAACCAGGCAACCAAAAAAGATCATTTTCCCCTGCCATTCATTGATCAAATGCTTGAGCGCTTGGCAAAATTACTGTTTTCTTGATGATTTTTCTGGTTATTTACAAATTCACATTGCTCTTGAGGATCAAGAAAAGACCATATTCACCTATCCCTTTGGCACTTTTGCCTATAGGAGGATGCCCTTTGGCCTATGTAACGCCCCTGGTACCTTCTAGCGGTGTATGCTTAGCATTTTCAGTGACTTTTTAGAGAGTTGCATAGAGGTGTTTATGGATGATTTTACTATTTATGGATCCTCTTTTGATGCATGTTTGGATAGTCTGGATAGAGTTCTTAATAGATGCATCGAAACAAACCTTGTGCTGAATTTTGAAAAATGTCACTTCATGGTAGAACATGGTATAGTTTTAGGGCATATCATTTCCAGTAGGGGCATAGAGGTAGACCCTGCAAAGATAGCTGTTATTTCACAATTGCCTTACCCCTCTTGCATGCGAGAGGTTCATTCTTTTCTTGGCCATGCAGGGTTTTATAGGCACTTTATCAAGGACTTTAGCAAAGTGGCCCTTCCACTATCCAAGCTCCTACAAAAAGAGGTGGAGTTTGATTTTGATGACCGGTGCAAAGAGGCTTTTGATTGCCTCAAGCGTGCGTTGACTACCACCCCTATCATTCAGGCACTTGATTGGATAGCCCTATTTGAGCTGATGTGCGATGCATCCAATTATGCATTGGGGGTTGTCCTTGCTCAAAAGATTGACAAGCTGCCTCGGGTGATCTACTACGCTTCCAGAACTTTGGATGCTGCCCAAGCAAATTACACTACCACAGAGAAGGAGCTATTAGCGATAGTTTTTGCTCTTGAGAAATTTCGTTCATATTTGCTTGGTACTCATGTTATTGTTTATACTGACCATGCAGCTCTGAAGTACCTGTTGAAGAAGGCTGAATCAAAGCCTAGATTGATCAAGTGGATGCTTTGGCTCCAAGAGTTTGATTTGGAGATCCGTGATCGGAGCGGTGCACAAAACCTCGTGGCTGACCACCTGAGTAGGATTGAGCGTGCGTTTGAGGACTCACCCATTCGGGATTATTTTCCGGATGGCCATTTGTACATTCTGTATAATATTTCTGATTCCTTCCCCACTCCTTAGTTTCCTAATATTGTGAATTATTTGGTTGTTTCTGTTTTTCCTCCCTTAGCATCTAAAGCTCAAACTGATAAAATTAAAAGTGATGCTACGCATTATATTTGGGATGACCCCTATTTGTGGAAGTTGTGTAGTGACTAGGTTATTAGGAGATGTATTCCAAACCATTAGATTGACTCGGTCCTGCAATTCTGTCATTCTTCTGCACCAGGTGGCCATCTTGGCATACAGAGGACAGCTCGCAAGGTGCTTGACTGCGGTTTCTATTGGTCCACCATCTTCAAGGATGCGTGGAGAATCTATAACACTTGTGAGCCTTGTTAGAGAGCAGGCGACTCACTTTCATGGAGACAGCAAATGCCTCAACAACCCATGTTGTTCTGTGAGGTGTTTGATGTCTGGGGTATAGACTCTATGGGGCCTTTCCCTGTCACTTTTGGTTTTGTTTATATTCTCCTTGCTATTGATTATGTTTCAAAATGGGTGGAAGCCAAAGCCACCAGAACTAACGATGCTAAGGATGTTGTGGATTTTGTTAGATCTAATCTGTTTTGCAAGTTTAGAGTCCCTAGAGCCATCGTTAGTGATCAAGGCAACCATTTTTGTAACAGATCCTTGTATGCCTTGCTCAAAAAGTATGGGCTCGTGCACAAAGTTTCCACACCTTACCACCCCAAAATTAATAGGCAGGCTGAGATTTCAAACAGGGAGATAAAAAGGATCTTCGAGAAGATTGTGCAGCCGAACAGAAAGGATTGGAGCACCAGGCTGGATGATGCTCTTTGGGCGCATAGGATTGCCTACAAAGCACTCATAGGAATTTCTCCTTATTGGGTTGCCTTTGGCAAGGCATGTCATCTTCCTGTAGAGATAGAGCATAGAGCCTACTGGGCTGTAAAGACCTGCAACTTCTTTATTGATTAGGCTGGAGAGGAAAGGAAGTTGCAACTAAGTGAGCTAGATGAGATCCGTTTAGAAGCCTATGAGAATTCCAAATTCTACAAGGACAAGACCAAGAAGTTCCATGACAGCTTGATAGCTAAGAAGGACTTCGTGGTTGGACAGAAAGTTTTATTGTATAACTCTAGTCTCGGACTCATGAGTGGTAAGTTGAGGTCAAAGTGGATTGGTCCTTTTGTGGTGACTAATGTTTTTCCTTATGGTATAGTTGAGATCAAAAGTGAGTCCACAGATAAGAGCTTCAAGGTCAATGGACATCGGCTGAAACCATTCCTCACAAATCCTTCCTTGGTGGATGTAGTGGTGGAGGAGACCTCCTTACTTCACCTTACTTCTCTTCCGCCATGACTTAGGGAGTTTTCTTTTTTCTGTCTCCTTCTTTACTTTTATTGCACTTGTCCAAATTTATTGATTGTTCTAATTGCTCTTGATCTTATGATTGTGCTACATTAAGGACAATGTGTTGTTTAAATGTACGGGGGAGATTGTTCTTTGTTTGGGGTTTTCTAGGTTAATTTTGTTATTTTGGTTTTATGTTTTGTGTACAACATTGCATGTTCTCTTTGAATTCTAGGTTATGTACAAGTAATGGGTAATTGTTTTTGAAATAGGAGTTTCTTGGCATTTTGTGAATTGAAATTCTTGTTTTTCTCTACATGTCAAGTTAGTTTTGAAAGGTTGAATTGAAAGTGATAGATTTACCTTGGTGAGATTTTGAGCCATCATCATCTATTTTATTCAGTGTGTTTTGCCCCATTGATTGCTTGCACAATAGCCTTGGCTGGACTCTTGTTGATACTTCATGGTTTACATGTGTCACAATGTGCCCTTCGCGGGCGAGCGAAGGCGAGGCTCACGGGTGCGCTTTCCAAAGGAGGAAAGATGCGCGGAGTCGCCACCAACGTTTATTTGTGGAAAACGTCGGAAAAACCGAAGGAAACCGGTCAAAATAAAAAATTCTAAGTTCGGGAGTTATATTTACATTTGAGGAAGGTATTAGCACCTCTCACGTTTGTCTCAAAGGACAACAGCCTATTTTTTAGAATTGTGGAAATCGTGTTACCTTAACTTTTATTTCTTTTTATTTTTTGAGGTCGACAAAAGCGGGGCTCTTGCTCCTACGCACCCTCCATCGAAGAGGAAATCAGACCTACGTAGTTCTTTCTTTAAAGGTGAATCAAGCGATTCTTTTACTTGAAAGGTGATCACTTAAAGGTGTTGGGCCTTTAAAAATGATCCATTTAACTTGGTAAGAAAAAGCTGAGATAAAACTTTCAAGTCCTTTTTTAGTGATTTTTTGGTGGACGAGCTTGACTTGGCGAATTGATTTTAGCCTTAGTTTCGCTTTAGTTATTAGTCAATTCAATTAAGAATGAGAAATCCCAAAGAGAAAACGTCCGATTGATTTTTGTGCTTCATTTTACTAAAAGATATTTTTTTGATTATTATATTATTATTTTACCTCTTTTTTTATTTTCAATGTGGTTACGGCACGACCGAACGGTCGGAATTCATTTTAACCGAAATTAACGGATGATACAATTCAAATGATCGGTGGAAATTTATTTTATTTTTAGATTTAGACGAGGAATGACTTAAATAAATGACTGAAGCACGTCAAAAGGGGGTATAGAAAGCGAATGAAAACGAGAATAAAAATACATGAAACAAAATGTGGACCACCACGGGTACATAGAATGAATTGAAAAGTTCGGTTTGAGGTACTTACCCGTTGAAGACTGAAGAAAACGAAGAACGAACGATGAATGTTGAAGAACGGTCGAGAATCTTCGCGTAATTACGCACGGAAACGTTACGGAAGCGCCACGGCTTAGATTTTCTTCACGGAAACAATTTTCCTCAGCAAATTTAAGAGAATACGACGTGCCAAGAAGGCTGAACCCCTTCTCCCTTCACTCCTCCCCCTATTTATAGCAAAATAGGGGAGGAGCTTGCCACCCAGCTTGCCCAGGCGAGCAAGGTTGCTTCCTCCAGAAGCAGGCCCAAGTGGGTCTGATTGCTATTTGTACCCCCCTTTTTACTAAATGCACCCCCTTTACCTTTTTTGGTAATTCTTTTTCTGTAACGTTACAAAACTTTATGAATTTCGTAACGATACTTATTTTCCTTCCGCAAAGTTACGAATCCTTACGAATTATATATTTACTCTTTTTTTTTAGCTTTCGAAGAAGTTACGAAAACTCACGGATTGCGAAAAACACCTCATTTCGATTTTCGTCACATTACAGAATTTTTACGGATCGCGTAAGCCTGCTTCCTTTTGATTTTCGGCATGCCTCGGGACTTCACATATTGTGCAACAAAGGGTGCCAAGTATCTTGAAGCGGCCAATCAAAGGTTGTATATCATCAAATAATAATCTCCGGAAGAAATTAGGGTATGACAGTTGCCCCTCTTTACTTACCTCTCATCGGAGATAAGAGGAAAGCAAAGATAAGACACTGATTTCGTCAGTCCTGCCCTTTTCGTGATGATGACTCTCGTCTCTACTCCTTCTCTTTTTTTTTGTTGTACAACAAAATACAAACAACAACAAGAACAACGAATATAATATACATATACACATGTTTGGCGAAGGAACCGATCCGAAAAATAACAGAAAAACATATTTCCCAGTCACCAGAGGCTCCGCGCTTGATGATGTTGGACACATGAACAGCGCTAGGCAATGACATTCATGGGGCTCCGAAAAAAAGGGAGAATGGAGGATTGCACTAGAGGGTCCACACTTAGGCAATCATGAAGCATAGCTCCAGACTCAAAGGTGGAGGACACATGAACAGCGCTAGGCAATGACATTCATGGGGCTCCGAAAAAAGTGGAGAATGGAGAATTGGCGAAAAGCGCTAGGCAATGACATTCGCGGGGCTCCGGAAAAAGGTGGAGGACACATGAACGGCGCTAGGCAATGACATTCATGGGGCTCCAAATAAAAGTGGAGAATGGAGAATTGGCGAACAGCGCTAGGCAATGACATTCGCGGGGCTCCAGACTCCAAGGTGGAGGACACATGAACAGCGCTAGGCAATGACATTCATGGGGCTCCGAAAAAAGTGGAGAAACTAGAGGGTCCACACTAGGCAATCATGAAGCATAGCTCCAAACTGTTTGGGTGGAGGATGCATGAACAGCGCTAGGCAATGACATTCATGGGGCTCTGAAAAAAAGGGAGAATGGAGGATTGCACTAGAGGGTCCACACTAGGCAATCATGAAGCATAGCTCCAAAATCTTTGGGTGGAGGATGCATGAACAGAGCTAGGCAATGACATTCATGGGGCTCCGAAAAAAAGGGAGAAGGGAGGATTGCACTAGAGGGTCCACACTAGGCAATCATGAAGCATAGCTCCAAACTCTTTGGGTGGAGGATGCATGAACAACGCTAGGCAATGACATTCATGGGGCTCCGAAAAAAAAGGGAGAATGGAGGATTGCACTAAAGGTCCACACT
>NC_016090.4:14357001-14358463 GCF_000004515.6 Glycine max | reverse complement strand
GTTGTAATAGACTGGAACATGCTGGGTTTTCACAAGCATGTTGTTTTTTAGCTAGACAACTTTTTTATTATTATTATTTTTTCCTTCCTCTTTATTCTTTTCTTGCTCACTCTCTTTTTGCTCTCTTTTTTTTCCATGAGGTATTTTGCTACATATGTATATTTTTGTGAGGTATTCTGCTATATACATGCGTGTCCAAGGTATCTTGCTACCTAAACATACATATATATGTTTTGTGAGACATTTTTTGTGAGGTATGACTACCTTCCGAGCTTGTGCTTGTTTTATTTAAATTCCTAGGATCATGAGCAACTAGGTGTGTCCTACTATGACTTGAGAAACAAAAGGTGATCAAATAACAAGCAAAAATTTAAAAGTTACTAGGTTGCCTCCTAGTAGCGCTTCTTTAATGTCTTGAGCTGGACGCGTGATGGCTTGTCGGTCACGGACCTAGTACTTTGCTTACCTTTGGCTTTGGACTTGGTCGCCTATTGGTCGGCCATGGGTCGTAAGCAACGCTCTAACCTTTTTGTGGATGAGCTGAGGTGAACTCTAGAGGTGATGGTGGTGTGTCTGTTGCCCGCTGCTGGCCATCCCCAGGCTGCTATGGTGTTTCGCCCTGCGCCTGCCTGGAGACGCAGTACTTCTTGATGAAAGCTCGATTAGTAGGGGGCCTGATGCCTTTGCTGGAGGTGACAAGCACTCCGTAGAACTGACAGAGACCCGTAATTAGAGCTTGACAACTCCAAGACCCTGTTGGACTTCTTCGGGTCCACTTGGTGTCTTGCAGGCACGATCCCTACAAACAATAGATGAAATCAGAAATCAGTTGAGCGATGTGCATACTTACCTATGATGACGTGACCTTGCCGGGGGGAACGGGCACCCTGTAGGACTACAGAGGCCCGTAACCAGAGCTGGAAACCCCAGGGCCCTGTTGGACTTCTCCGGGTCCACTGGGTGTCTTTGTGGGTGTGATTCCTCGCTGGGGGAACGGGCACCCTGTAGGAATGACAGAGGCCCGTAACCAGAGCTGGAAACCCCAGGGCCCTGTTGGACTTCTTCAGGCCCACTGGGCGTCTTGTGGGCGCGATCCCTGCAAACAATAGATGACATCAGAAATCAATTGAACCATGTGCATACTTACCTATGTCATGACGGCACAGACCAACCGATACTTCTGCAGGGGGAGATTGGCATTATGGTCGCCGGGCAGAATGTTACTAAATAGCAACGTCATCCATATCCATGTAAAAGTGGTCATGTTGGTGCGCATGATCCACACTCATCTTTTTGCAGCGGCACGGGTGAAATCTTGCCCCGGTATGCATAGTAGATGCGTGATAGCCTCCCTCTCTGGATGTGCTCGCACAATTGGTCGCCCTCTAATATTAGGGGGTGGCCCAGGAACTGATAAAAGGAAACTACTGGGCCCCTTAACCGCGAGCGCAAGTCTCGGTGA
>NC_016090.4:14354152-14356900 GCF_000004515.6 Glycine max | reverse complement strand
GGCGAGGATGTGCAGTCCTCTGATGGCGAGGACATATAGTCCTCTAAAGGTGATAGGTACTAGTACCCTAGGGTCCACCTTTATGAGAAAGCAAGAGATCGACTCATCGAGAGGGTAGGTCATTCAAAAAGATTGGACACGAGATGTAGGAAATCTATGCAGTTAACATGTTTTTTAGGGATGCAGACGCATGCAACCTTTGTCGTGAAATTTGGTAATGCTGACCTCATATGAATCAATGCAATGCAATGGAAAGCTGTACAATGTTCATGACATTCTTTCCCTATTTTTTGATTTTGATTTTGATTTAATTTTTTTGGAAAACACAGGTTGACTGTCCTTTTGAAAAAGGTGATAATTCATGCAACCTTATCCTATCTTTTGCAAATCTCTCCGGGAACTCCCTCAGAGTGTATATTATGTTTGATTTAGTCACTTGACCATTTTGCTGTGACGACAATGGAGTCGTTTCACGTTTAACCAATCCATTGAAATTCCAGGGTTTTGTCCCCTTTTTTTTTAAAAAAAAAAAACATCGATGGGTGAGAACTTTTGATCTGCCCCTATGTTCACTTGAGGCTCATGCATGATGCCCCTCATTGCCCCAGTGTAAGGCTTTGAGGTACCAATCGTTGTCTTGTTTTTACAACTTCGCAGTGAGGAAGAATGAAAGATGCAGTTGATTCTTGCAAAAAGAATTTTCCAAGGAAGAGAAATAGTTGAAGGATTTTTCAGTTGATGGATTAAGTCAAATGACTCCTATGTAGAAGCAAGATGTTTTGATGTCTTGATGATGCTAAAGGATCAAGTGCTTCTAAGTTTTATTCAAGACAAGAATCCAAGAAAATCAAGATATATGATCAAGTTGATCTCTAGAATCTTTATGAATAAGTTTCTAAATTGAAAAAACAAAAGGTTTGACCAAAGAATTCCATCATTTCAAATTGAGATTTTCTCTCTGGTAATCGATTACCAGCAACTGAAAATGTTTATCACAGTCACTAGAAATTTGAATTCAAAATTTATAATGTGTAATTGATTACACATGGATGGTAATCGATTACCAGCAGTTTATTGAACGTTTTAATTCAAATTTTAAAGCCTGTAATCGATTACACAAGTCTTGTAATTGATTACCAGAGGGGATTTTCAGAAAATAATTTCCAAGTCACATCTATTCAGATGTTTTATGAATGACAATCAAAGGTGACTTGGAAACACGAATTTAAAGAGACTTTTCATTGCCCAAACAGTTTTATCCTCTCAAAAAGATTCCTTGGTCAACCACTTGCATATTCAATAAAGAATTTTGATTGATCTTCATTATACAATCTATCTCTTTTAAGAGAGATTTCTTCTTCTCTTCTTCTTATTTCTGAAAAGGGATTAAGAGATCGTGGGTCTCTTGTTATAGAGGATTCCTGAATACAAGGGAAGGGTTGTCCCTGTGTGGTTCAGACTTTCTAAAAAGAGTTTAACAAAGAGAATGGAAAATCTCAAGTGGGTTGCTTGAGGACTGGACGTAGGCACGAGAAGTGGCCGAACCAGTATAAATCAAGTTTGCATTCCTCTCTTCCCTTAAACTTCTTTTATTTATTGCTATTTATCTTTTGCTTTAAAGAAGTTTACTTTGAATTGTCTTTTGAGTAATTCATGTTCGGGGTGCATTGTTAATCCGAAAAAAGAGAGTGAAAGTTTAATTAGGGAATAGTCTTCGTACCTTAATCAACCCCCCCCTTCTTAAGATAACTGAGGCCATTTGTCCAACATCCTATTCTTGATAACTCACTTCTCTCTAAAAAGACAAACTTTCCGGAATGATAAAATGAGATCACATGAACGTCTTGAAAACACAGTCAATCAAATGCTTCTTTTTTTTCTTTTTGAACTCTTTTTTTTATTTTTTTATTTTGAAACTTATTGGTTTTGAACTTTACTCGTTGTTTTACGGCACCCCCACCAACGTGCAAGACGAGTAATCTCTGATTGAACGGTCTTGGAAGTCCAAACTCAGGAGCACAGGTCGCTTGAGCAAACAGACCAATGGCTTGCACCCACATTCTGGTGAAAGTTGAATAAGCAAAGATGCGTCATTAGAGACATCTAACAACAGCTTTCAAAATTGCCCCATGTGTGGGATCTCTTGTCAAAGTCAGGATTTACACACGATTCTCCTCAAATTTCAGCCAGCATCAATTAGACCTTGCACCTTACGATTCAGAGCCCTACAATGCTCAATGGAACGCCCCGGGGCTTCTCCGTGACAAGCACACGTTGCGTTCGAATCGTATTATCGGAGAAATGGAGGTTGATGAACCTTGGCTGGGGTTATGGCTACCATTGAATTATCAAGTAGATATGGGATCAAGTTAGCATAGGACACTGGAATTGGGGTTAATTCTACAGGCTTTTTCACTGCAAAATTCATTTCTTGGTTGGTGTTTTGGTTTATGCTAAAGGTGGTGTTTGTCATTGGAAGTGCGGTAGGTAGGCTTTGTGGTTGATTTTAGGGATGGCCTTTGTGGATGACTGGGTGGTGGGTAATGAGAAGGGTTGTTATTGGCTGAGTAATGACATTGTTGGGTTGGTGGGAAACTTGGCTGTATAGGAATGGCAGTCACAGCACGGGCTTCTCCTTCATCCTCACCCTCTTCATTTGCCCCAATTTTCTCATTCGTCCAAGCAGGATGACTAAATTTGCCTCTTTTTAGACCCACATCGATCCTTTCACTGGCAAAGACCAAATCC
>NC_016090.4:14352414-14353962 GCF_000004515.6 Glycine max | reverse complement strand
AGCCATTATACCGACATTGCCTACGAAGGCAACCATAGGTCCTCCCAGGAATGGACTCGGGAAGGTTCCAAGTTAGTGTACCAGGTAACAACTACCCCAGTAAGACTTTCTTGGAAGGAATGTATCAACAATTCCTCATCTTTTGCGTATGCCCCCATCTTCTGACAATACATCTTTAGATGGTTCTTGGGGCAAGTAATCCCCTTGTACTTGTCAAAGCCCATCACCTTGAACTTGAGAGGGGTGATGATATTGGGTACTAGGAACAACTCTTCTAGGTTAGCAAAGGCATAATCTTCACCTCCTTCAATGGCCCTGAGCCTTTCCTCTAGATGATCCAGCTTTCCCATTTCTGTCATGGCATGAGGGTTTTTACTTGTCGTGGAATGCAAGAGGTGTAGTTGTGGGTGATACTGAGGGCCCTCCAAAGGGTTTTGTAGGGGTATACCACCAATTGCCTGCCCTTCAGTGGCATATCCAAGGCAAGGCTCGAAGTCGGCTAGATTGTGGTGGGACATTTCATGTGTCTTACCCATGGGTTGAGAGACATGTGCATGATCAGTTTGGGGTTGTCGGCTCTCAATGAGTATGGGAGTGGAGTTATTGACATTCTCACTGGGAGTGTACGCTACATTGGATGGTGTATAGTTGGGAGGCAAGCCATATGGTGGGAAGGCATGCTTGTTTTGACTTTGCACATAATGGGGGCCGCCCATACTTCCCAAATCTTTGCCTACCATAGCTGAGGTTGGATAATTCATTTGGTTGAGGCTCGATGGGGGCATTGGGTTCACCTTAGCAACAGTGCTGGTAGCGGCAAATATTAAAGTTATTTCCCCTCTTAGACAACCTCCACATTTTCTCCTTTGTGAAAAGACACTTGTTAGCATTGCCACACCTCTTAGGCTTGAGTTTATTCCTGAAGTAAAGGAGTTGTTGGATGAGGGTTTGGTTCGCAAGAGCTTAAATCCTTGTGCTTTGTTGGTGCCCAAAATAGGTATTATTAGGCATCAAATCCCTAAAATAGGTGGTATGATGAATGTTTTGAGTGGTGCAACCCTTTTTGTAAAATCACTCGTGCACCCAACATCTTCATGATTTGTGTACATAGGGACTCATTAGGTAGGTTTGTTCTTATTTTTAGTTTCAATACAAACTTAGGTACTTATATGGGACACCTTAGGTTTGTCATACTTTTTGGTAGGAATAATCAACATGAAAATACTGAAAAAGGTATGTTTTATTGCATTACTTTTCTTAATTTTTTAAATAGTGATTCAGGGGTTCCCATGAACCCTAAGAGAATAAAGGTCATTCCTGAGTGGCCCACTCCACCAGTATAAGAAAAATTTGGGGCTTCCATGACTTAACAAACTTTTACAAAAGGTTTGTCCCATATTTTTCTATACTTGTAGCACCACTCATTGAGTTGGTGAGGAACCATGTTCCTTCATGGGAAGATGCTCAGGAAATAGGTTTTCAGACCTTACCTTACTTCAACATACCAAACACCACTAATACATATGGTTTGTTCTTTTACAGTCTGAG
>NC_016090.4:14348437-14352068 GCF_000004515.6 Glycine max | reverse complement strand
AACTCTTTGGGTGGAGGATGCATGAACAACGCTAGGCAATGACATTCATGGGGCTCCGAAAAAAAAGGGAGAATGGAGGATTGCACTAAAGGGTCCACACTAGGCAATCATGAAGCATAGCTCCAAACTCTTTGGGTGGAGGATGCTTGAACAGCGCTAGGCAATGACATTCATGGGGCTCCGAAAAAAAGGTTTGTTGGCAGGACCAAACGGTCCACCGGTTTTTTCCACCTAAAAGGCAAACATGTTTTTTTTTTTTTGCAAAGAAAAATAAATCATTCGCGAGAGCACCACATCTTAGAGAAACAATATACTTATGCCAAGGGTAATCTTCCTTGTAACCGAGAATGAAGGGCAGGATGTCAACTTTTAGCTTTTAAATGAACATGCCGGGGAAACATCGGGCTAAGCTAAAAACAAATCACTCATAGTGTATAAAACTCACACAGGCAAGTGTTTTATCCTATTCCCAAACCATAACTGCACCATGACTCTATTTTGCACACGACTTCCTATCGAATCAAAGATCAAACGTATGATCATGGACCAATAGGATTTTCTCGAGGGAAGTGTTTTTGGAGAGGAAGTCGGGTGTTTCGGTCTTTTCCTCTTTGTTCATGTGGGGTGGGATATCGCCAGTCGAGAATGGCAATCTGAAAGGAAGAGACACCAAAAATGGGTTTCCCTTTGCCGGCAGTCACTTACTTTGCCGAGAATTTATCTGATCTGAAGATTTTCCATTCCCTTTCTTTCATTGACCCAAAATTATTCTATTTGCCTCCGCTCTTTTCCATTTTCACTTTCCTTTGACCTTCGATTGGGAATCCTTCCTTTTCTTTTTTATTGTTCTTTTCTTTATTTCCATCCTTTTCTTTTTCTTTCTTTCCATTTATTCCTTTTCTTTCTTTTCACTTCTCCTTCCCCATCCCTTTGTTTGGGAAATTGGGTTTTAGCATTCTATTCGCTCTCCCTTGAGGAGATTCCGCTGTCCTTTGCTTCGAGGAAGGAATGAGGATTCTTTTTTATAGGCCAAGGTTCAAAAAGGTCTAAGGTTATGTTTCAATGGGGTCTTTTATCGTGGGAACTCAATCTTGATATCTGGGGCGAAACAAATTTGGGTGTCAAGGTGTCGATTTCGGGCCAAACTTCCATATTGTTCTATAAGGCACGCGTGACAATGATGATTTGAAAACAACGTGCAAAATTAGTCATGGCTACAGCCAGGTGGGCACTCAAGCATCCCGTTTATGGCATTGTGATACTACGGTTGGGAATTTACACAAACAGACCCAACGTTCCAAGTATGTTCTTTCATCAGTTTAATGAATTCATCCATTCTTATCTCGGTCATTCCGGAAAATAAACTCTTAGCGTCAGTCCCTTGTTTCTAGAAGATATGTTTGCTCTTTACGAATGATTAATACTTCTTAACTATAGCATGTCGACCTTTGCGGTCTTTCTTTCTTTTTCCTTTTTGTTTCATTTTTATATATTCACAAAATTATACACCTGTGGTCCTTTATGAATAAATTTTCTTTTGTATATCTACACTCTTATACATGACAAACTTTTTCTGTATACGCATTGGAACTCTCTCTCTTTACGTCACATGATCAAACCCTATTTACATTCAAAGATCTTTTTCGTTTTTCTCCAACGCACACCTATGGCTCATACAAAAGTTTCTTTATATACACTTGTTGTTCACACGCACAAGAATTTCTCTCCACGCATCACTTACACACACAAAAACCTTCTATACACATTTTCCTTTTACATACATGTATATATATAAAAACATTTTTTCTTTTCCTTTATATATGTAGACATTTTATTCACAACACTTCTTTCCTTTTTTATCATGATTTTGGTTCATTTTATTTTTAGGACGACGTTCCTAAATGGAAAACTCCACACGACTCCGGAATTTCAAAAAACACTATTGACAACAACGAAGTAAATACTAACGTAACAGTTCAAACGACATGTATGCACAAAACAAAAGTCAATCAAAACGAAACAAACGTTAGTCCCTCAGTTAAACAAAAGATAGCATACAAATGATAAATGATGGAACATACGAATTTGGGGATCCCACGGTCATGTGGCTCCACATGCCCCCGGACTCTTGGGTCACGGTAACAAAAAGTGGGGTGGTCGACAAAAGCATGGCTTTTGCTCCTACGTATCCTTAATTGTGATGAGGAAATCAGACCTACGTAGTTCTTGATAACTGTGAGACTAAAAATAGTCTCGGTGTTTTCTTCACCAAAATGCGAACATGCTTTAGTAAAGAGACAAAACTTCCAACTGATCAGAGCAACATATGCTTTTTGGATGAAAAACAATGTGTCTATCGGGGAAGGAGAGTATGCTGATGAAATTTTCTCATAACCGTAAATGAGATTTTGGATGTTAGCATTTCATTTCTAAATGACCATTTAGAGGAAGCACTGGGTCCAACAAAGATAGGAGAAAATCACTCAAAGTGTATCAATCTCACACAGGTAAGTGTTTGATCCTAATTCTGAACCATAGATATGTCATGACTTGATTTTGCAAATCATTTCCTATCAAATCAAAGATTACATGCGTGATCATGGATCAATAGGACTTATTTTGGGAATGGTTTTTAGGTGGGGAATTTGGCTTTGAGTGTTTTTGCCTTTTCCTTTTCTGTTTTTGTTTAGTGCGTGGCGAGAAAGTTGCTAGCGCACAGGACCACTTTAGGTCGTGGTTTCCTTTTTCTTGTTTACTTGGTGACAATTCTGTACTGTTCAGATATTGTCTGGTCCAAAGACCTTTCTGGATGTTTCTTCTGTTTTCTTCCGATCCTTGATCGGGAATTTTCTTTCCCTTTTTTGCTTTCTCCCACTCTTTGATTGGGAATTTTTCTCTTTTTTTTTCTTTCTTTTTTTTTTGTTTTCCGAGGGCAAGGATTGACATTCTCACCCTGGGTCAAGGTTTATGATAAGTTGGGATTTTGGCTCAAGGCTTGTAGAATGGCTGGTCATAATATATGTCAGGGTTTGGCTAGCGGTTCGGGGATAAAGGGGATGCCCTACATTATTTCCATGATACACATGCAACAATGATGATCAGGAAATTTTATGCAAAACTGGTCATGCATGCACCCATGTGGACACTCAAGCATCAAGTTTTTATGGTCATGTGACACTAGGGCTCAGGATTCATTTTCCCTATTTTAAGTCAACCCAGTGTTTCCAAAATATGTTCTTCTATCAATTTGTGCATTCATCTGAGTCTATCTTGGGTGTTCGAAAAACTTTTCACAGCATTTACCCTTCAAATGTGTACACATTTTTTTTCAAAAACTGGTTAAGATCAGTAAAATCTTTCAAAGAAAAGTTGGAAATTATCTTTTTTCACAAGCATGTTGTTTTTTAGCTAGACAACTTTTTTTTTATTATTATTTTTTCCTTCCTCTTTATTCTTTTCTTGCTCACTCTCTTTTTGCTCTCTTTTTTTTCCATGAGGTATTTTGCTACATATGTATATTTTTGTGAGGTATTCTGGTATATACATGTGTGTCCAAGGTATCTTGCTACCTAAACATACATATATATGTTTTGTGAGACATTTTTTGTGAGGTATGACTACCTTCCGAGCT
>NC_016090.4:14338157-14343234 GCF_000004515.6 Glycine max | reverse complement strand
CCTGAGCCTTTCCTCTAGATGGTTCCAGTTTTCCATTTCTGGCATGGCATGAAGGGTTTTTTACTTTGTCGTGAAATCCAAGAGGTGTATTGTGGGGTGATACCGAGGCCCTCCCAAAGGGTTTTGTAGAGGTTTCCACCAATTGCCTCCCTTTCAGGGCATATCAAGGCAAGCCTGAAGTCGGCTAGATTGTGATGAGCCTCTCATGTGTCTTTACCCATGCTTGAGAGACATGTGCATGATCAGTTTGGGGTTGTCGGTCTCAATGAGTATGGGAGTAGAGTTATTGACATTCTCACTGGGAGTGTACGCTACATTGGATGGTGTATAGTTGGGAGGCAAGCCATATGGTGGGAAGGCATGCTTGTTTTGACTTTGCACATAATGGGGGCCGCCCATACTTCCCAAATCTTTGCCTACCATAGCTGAGGTTGGATAATTCATTTGGTTGAGGCTCGATGGGGGCATCGGGTTCACCTTAGCAACAGTGCTGGTAGCGGCAAATATTAAAGTTATTTCCCCTCTTAGACAACCTCCACATTTTCTCCTTTGTGAAAAGACACTTGTTAGCATTGCCACACCTCTTAGGCTTGAGTTTATTCCTGAAGTAAAGGAGTTGTTGGATGAGGGTTTGGTTCGCAAGAGCTTAAATCCTTGTGCTTTGTTGGTGCCCAAAATAGGTATTATTAGGCATCAAATCCCTAAAATAGGTGGTATGATGAATGTTTTGAGTGGTGCAACCCTTTTTGTAAAATCACTCGTGCACCCAAAATCTTCATGATTTGTGTACATAGGGACTCATTAGGTAGGTTTGTTCTTATTTTTAGTTTCAATACAAACTTAGGTACTTATATGGGACACCTTAGGTTTGTCATACTTTTTGGTAGGAATAATCAACATGAAAATACTGAAAAAGGTATGTTTTATTGCATTACTTTTCTTAATTTTTTAAATAGTGATCAAGGGGTTCCCATGAACCCTAAGAGAATAAAGGTCATTCCTGAGTGGCCCACTCCACCAGTATAAGAAAAATTTGGGGCTTCCATGACTTAACAAACTTTTACAAAAGGTTTGTCCCATATTTTTCTATACTTGTAGCACCACTCATTGAGTTGGTGAGGAACCATGTTCCTTCATGGGAAGATGCTCAGGAAATAGGTTTTCAGACCTTACCTTACTTCAACATACCAAACACCACTAATACATATGTTTTTGTTCTTTTTACAGGTCTTGAGGAAAAAAGTCCAGAGTTTCAAAAACCTCAGGATTTGAGGTCAAATCCTTTTCAAGGGGGAGGGAATGATGCAATCCTACCTCGCAAGGGCATTGGATAGAAGACTCCAAGAAGATTGGATCAGAGATGCAAGAGAAGGCCTTAGAGTTCTCATGAGCCTTAGGGTAGATTTTGGGCCCATGGGCTAAGTATGAGCTCGCTTATCTTTGTACATATTAGATTAAGGTTTCATTATTTTGGGCCTTGTATTTAGGGCTCCATAATATAGGTAAGGTACCCTAGAAATTTAGGATTTTTCAGCCCTTGTATTTTAGGGCACCTAGACTAGTTTTTGTATTAGGGGTAATTTTGTAATTTCACATGCATTAAGTGAATATTTGATTTGTGCGGTTGGAAATAAATTTAATTGAATTGGGAGAAGCCCAATCCAATTAAATTTTAGAGGGGGAGGTGAGCATTTGCTTGCTACACCCCATTGCCACATCATATAGTCACACTTTGTGCATGTCCTTCATGCTTTACATGCCTCATGACACCTAAGCACACTTAGTGGAGAATTTTGGACTTGATCTTGGATTAGTGGGCTGAACCATAGCTAAAATTCACTAATCATGATTAGTGAAAATTTGGCTCCACAAATTCAATTTCAAATTCAAGTGAAATTTTAATAGAAATTCAAATTTCCCTCCAATTTTGTGTGACACTTAGGCTATAAATAGAGGCCATGTGTATGCATTTTTTCAACTTTGATCATTTGAAAATTAAACTTCAGATTTCAGAGCACTTTTAGAGCACAAAATTTCGTGCTCTTCTCTTCCTCTCCCTTCATTCATCTCCTTCTTCCTCCAAGCTCTTATCCATGGCCTCTTGTAGTGGTGAGCTTCTTCTAGACTCATCTTCTCCTTGAAATGGCATCTCCTCTCTCTCTTCCTTCTCCATTCCGCTACCATTCATCTTCCAAGAAGAAAAGGAATCCATTGATGAAGAAGATCTTAGGCGTACAAGCTCCACATGGAGCTACATCACTAAACCCTAGACCACCAACCATAAACCTTAGACCACCAACCCTAAACCCTGTAAACCATAAAACCCATAGTTATTTCTTCCTTTTATGTTTTTCCTTCTTTTCTAATTTGAATATTTGCACGGTTGATGAATACGTAAAAGAAATAATTATATGAACATCCATTGAAACACACGTTAATTACCACATTACATGACAATCCCATAATTATTTCACAAGCATGTAAGTTTTAAACATTGCCTTAACAATAACCAAATGTTCAATC
Organism: Glycine max; assembly: GCF_000004515.6. NCBI lineage: Eukaryota > Viridiplantae > Streptophyta > Magnoliopsida > Fabales > Fabaceae > Glycine > Glycine max. Next base: position 14,340,711 of record NC_016090.4, on the reverse strand, counting down.
TTCTCCTAAATCAACAAAGTGTGTTGTCAACCTCATCAAATTGGTATACTGCCATATTCTACTCATATAAGGTGTAGGCCACTGCTTTACATGATAATGACAATATGTTGACCACAACAAAGTTGTTGGCGGTAAGGGACAAGCTTCTCTTAGAAATACCTATTACATAGGCACATACATATTAAAATGATCACAACACATTTTATTACAAAAATTACACAAACATGATGATCATGAGTTTACTTGAACAAAATGATTTTCAAGCACATGACCGATGCATATAACTTGATGTACAAAATAATCTCTTGGTGGTTGACTTCTAAGAGGACAAAATGTCATGCTTTGTTGGAGAAAAAGAGAAACAAGGATGACATTATACCTTGATGCAACCACATAACTCATGTCGGTTATATTCATCCACTTATCCATGGTAACCTACACGTAACAATTTTAATTAGATTTATTTAAAGCAAAATTAATCCATCAAAACTTAATAAAAAAACTAATATACCATCGATATGTTAACCAGGCCCAAGCCACTTAGCGTTTTTTTTTATAAAAAAAAATTGAACTTGAACACGTCGTTTTCGATAAGGGAAATAAATGAAAGGACATAAAAAGGGGTCTCTGTCTCTCTCAAACTCGAGAAACGAAACCCTAAAATTCTCTCAAACTACAAACTCCACATCTTTGTTGCACAATCGCACCATCGACTTGTGTTTGAACATTGTCGCACTCACCATCACGAAAGCTCCCAACACCACTTCACTCACCACTTTGCAAGGTTATGTCGTTATGATCTCTTTGTGGCTTATGAGGATTAATTTGAGGTTGCTTGTGATTCAATTTTATTATTCATAAAATTCCTCTCTTAACTAGCTCAAGAATTAGCATTTTACTTTTGGATTTTGTTTATTATGCACAAAATTTATTAAATTAGCATAAATTTGATGTTGGGATTTGTTTTTATGCTTGATTAAAATGTTTCAAGTTTTGATTAATGTTTTGTGCTTGAATCTTGATTCTTAGTCTGAATGTCTAACAGCAATGCATTGTGACCTTCATAATTTGAATTTTACTTCTTGATTTTGTTTATATCATATTTCTAATTTTTTAGCTTGTCCCAATTTGTGCATTTCTGGTTCGTTATGTGAATTTTATGTTTGATGTTTGAACTTATTTTCTTAGAACTTAAGTTGAACTTATTTATTTATTTTTGTAATCTTTGTTACGTGACTTTGATGCTTGAACTCTTGGATTCCATTTGAAAGCTTGAACTTGAAAATATATTAATTTGTGATGAAGTTTTTTGTGTGCCTTTTCTTAAGACATGTAGATCAATTAGTAACCAACTAATTCGATCACTGACCCAATGAGTGTCTTGATCGGGTTATCAGGTCTAGTTTTAAAACACTAGATCCAAGTTCCAACCCTAACCTTATAAATTAAATTTAAATAATAATTAAAAATAAATATAAATTTAGAGACTCAATTAAAAATAATAATTCAAAACTTAATTCAAAATTTCAAAAAATTTAAGGACCTTCAGAATTAATTTAGTACATGTTTGATTTTATGTTGAATTTTCTAGAATAATGTTAAACATAATTTTACATAAAGTTAGGCATGTTTAATTTTATGGTGATGAATTGATTATGACTTTTGAGTTGAAATAATTTTTGAGTAACTTTTACACTGGATCGAAAAATTTTATACCAGATTTGAATATTAACTTGTTATTGTTGAATTTTAGGATATCTTTATAAAATACCAATAATCACCCGGAACACATTACGTTAGATTATCAAGAAGAGTTTTAGGAATACCTGAATCCATAATGATTGATCAAACAAACGCAACGAAATCTGAATATGTAGGTGATTTCTAATCTATGTGTTCTTCTTAGGATCTATTACGGAATGTTGTAGAGACAACAGATAACCGACTAATAGCGTAATCAGTGACTTCATGGTTCTTCATCAACCGAAACGTCTTTATTCCTTAATAGAACCTTTGTAACTCTTCATATAGGGAGAAGAGAAACTATATGTGACGGCTCGATATATTGGGGACCATAGCCTTCTTATAGTGTGTTAATCTAATAGGGTTCCCATTATCCCTTAATGGGCCAACACTGACATCTGCTCATTTAGGTCCATATCATTTGATTTAGTTGTCTAACGGGCTCACTTAATTTGATAACATAAAATAAAACTCACTAATGATAAATAGTTAATATAATTTTCTTATAATATTTGGAATAGAAAATTCCAACAATCTCTCACTTGGGATACATATTGTAACAATTATTTCAAAAATCGTTAAGCACACATCTATATGTTATTTGCCTTTAGACTTCCACCTTAACAACCTGGTCCATCTCATGTATCAATAATGGAATCATTGCGGCTTTCATCACTACAACAAACGTAACTAGACCCCAATGACCACCACATCAGTACACTCAAGGATATAGGTCAATATGGATAAGCAACATGAAATTACATGCAATGTGATCTTAGTCATGCCTATTTCCAACTGGTCCAAACTTTAT
>NC_016090.4:14331364-14338057 GCF_000004515.6 Glycine max | reverse complement strand
GATCTATCCAAACACAATATAAATATTGCAAACAAAACAAGCTGATAATGAAACGATAAACTTCAACTTTATTTTGGTAGAAAATCCAAACAACAAAATATTTGTAAACTGTAAGATATAGAATATAAGACTCCCATTAAGCTAAGGTGCTATTAGGAATTACACCCATATGAGCAGTGTGTGCATGAAAAACTTTAAGTTTCATACCTTTAGTAAGTGAATCAAGTAGCATGGAATGAGTCCCTATATGTTCTATACAAATCTCTATTTTCTGAATTCTTTATTTGACAACCAAATACTTTATGTCAACAAACTTTTACTTGGTTGAATCCTTAATAAGACCACTAAGATATTGTCTCAATAAACACCCGAGGACTACTTAATGTTGGCAACAACAGACAAACCAGTTTCAATAATTTAGCAATCATAAATTCTAGTATGATGTCTCATCGCAAAATATTAACTCCACCAACATGGTTAAATGTGGAGCCTTATGTGGAGTGATTGCTATTAAGACATTCCGAAAAAATCGAAGTCAGAATACCCAATGATTTCTAAACTTCTAGACTTTTGATATGAAAACATGTAGTTTCTTATTCTCTTCAATTAACGTATAATGCGCTTTACTACTTTCTAGTGTTGCATACCAAGATTACTCATATATCACCTTAGGACTCTCACAAAAAATTATTTTATGACAATAGAAAATAAACTTAAGAATACATGATAAATTGCAATATAATTGTTTTGCAACAATAAATCGTATGATAATAGTAGGATGTCATCAACATATAATACCAAAATTATAAATTTACTCCCACTAAACTTTTAGCACACAATCATCAACCAAATTTACCTCAACATCTAAGAGATAATCTTGATGAATTTCATAATACCATAGACGAGAGACTTGTTTAAAAGCTTAAATGGATTTCTTTAGTTTGCATACCATAAACTTTAGATCATCTTAAACAAGGTTTTCTGGTTGCACCGTATAAATTTTTTCATCAATGTTTCCATTTAGAAATGTAAAATAATTATCAAAATGATCTACAATGTCATTATAGTCCTAAGAAAGTCTTTCTAAGAAATCAGAGAGAAAGTCTCTTTGTGATCAATGACTTCCTTCTTGTAAAACTTTTGGCGACAAGACAAACTTTATATATGTCAATATTATCCATTGAATCTCTTTCGACAATAGGTATTTATCTACAACTTATGGGTTTCACACTTTCAAGCAATTTGACGATATCCCAAATGTCATGTTCAACCATTGGTTTTATTACATCATTTATGGCATCAATTCACTTGAGAGTTAGAGCACAACATGACTTAATTAAAGTCAATTAGACCTTCATAGTCAACCTAATGTCATATTCATGTTCTTCAAGAAATATGACATAATCATATCAAATTACATTTTTCCTTTCTCTAGTGGATCTTCTTAATGACATTTCTTAAGGCTATTGAGTTTAAACTTTAGATGGTGCTTGAGCGAGAATCTCAGTGTTGTCTTGTCTTTTAATAATGTTAAGAGTAACATCATTATTTAATTACCATATTTGTTTCTTGAACAATGGTAAGTACAAAGACTTACCTTTTGTCAATAACAAGTTATTCTTTAAAGACAACACTCCTTATGTTTCCTTCCCCTCCAAACTCAATTTCCTTAAGGAGTCTTACACGTCGTAAACATGATCTTAAAGTGGGATTTTAAAACTTATACATGTGAGAGCTTTAAATGTAACAAAAAAAATTGTAACTAAATTATCTTTAAGTCCAACTTACCTTTATGCAGCCTATAAGGCATTGCATTGGCTGGACATCCCCAAATGTGCATATGCCTAATGTTGAGATTTCCTTGGCTCACACCTATAGGGGTTCTTAGTGACTACTTTAATTGGTACCCTAAAAAGATACAAATTGCATTCTTTAATGTCTTTCCCTAAAGAAACTTTGGTAGAGAAGAATCAAACTTCTTACCATATCTGTACAAGTATAGTTTCATCATTCTGTAACTTTGTTCGTGGTAGGTTTACCTAACATTATATGTTGTAGACCAATTTCACAATTATTGAAGAAAACAAATGAGGGACTCCAAACGTTGTACCTCATGTCATATCTACCATAGTATCCCCCACAGTCAAATTTGACAACCTTAATTTTCTTTCCTAGTTGAAGTTCAACTTCAGCTTTGAAAGACTACATGTCCAGAGACCAAAACTTCTCATAATTAAATAAAGATGAATCATCTATAAACATAATAAAATACATTTGTTCATTCCATGAATCCATAAGGAATAGAACACAAATATATGCATGTATTAGTTCTAAGACATCATCCTTATTTCTTTCAGCACCTAAATTCCATTTGTTTGTTTACTTTCCCTTTATATACTCAATATAGACTATAAGGTCCAACCAATATAAATGATCCATAATTTCCTATAACACAAGCATCCAAATTCTCTATTAAGAGATATGACTTAAGCGCTTATGTTATAATATAACAAAATTCTCATTGAATTTTAAGTTTTGTACCACCTAAAATTGTTCGCAATAGGAACACTCAAATATCCATAAAAGAAATCGTAACTAGCAACATTTGAAACACATGGGAGACTAACTTTATTATTTCTAATTGAACAAAAATAACTGAATTTGTCCAAATTAGAAATAAAATTTGATTTAATAAATAGCTCAATATATGTCTCAACCAAATTCAAATGAAATTGAGTCTTTTAAAGCAACATTAAAGTTCTCATAGCTTCAACTGCAACTTTATGTCATCACCTACATAAAAGAATCTTTCATTATCACTTGGCGGGTGACTCCATAGGTAGCATCGTATAGACATGCTTTTGTAGTAGTAAAGCCAAAATCTATCCACTAACGTCCTTTGGTACAAAACTAAATTAACTTTAAAACATACAAAAAATGAGAAGTTTTACCATTCTTCACATACTAAATAGTGTAATTAGGACTCCATTTTTTTATATGCCTTGATCTACAAAAGCAACAAGGAAATTCCTTATCTTGTTTTCTTGTTTCTTTTTTAAAATTAAAAATTAAAAAATTATACAATATCATCATCTCTCAATTGACTCCCTTTTCAAACTCTAAATTTTGTACATACAGATTTGGAATTCAAATAATATGAGTAATTTAAACCATAGTAGTAACAACAACAATTAAAGAAGAGAACAATAAACATACAATGCACAAATAATCTTTATGGTAAATTTCAAGATCGAAACAAGATACCTAGCGTACCATTAATCTTCAATCTTTGGATTGAAAAGACTAATTGCAAGTGGTACTCTCAACACATTGGTTAAACATTGGTGATAAGTCCTATCAAACAAAGGTTGTCTTTGGACACTCCATTGCTCACATGGAAAACTTATATGATGATTACTCCATTCAAATAATGATTATCTTTGAACATTTCATTATTCACATGGAAAATCACTATTTATAATCACCACATGTTTACCATTGCAAGCATGTAATTATTCTGCCAAATTGTATCTTCCTTTGGGTCGAGCACAATTCGCATGAATAATTCCATACAACATCCATGTAAATTCAATCAAATCAACTTACCCAACAGAGGTTACTTTGGCCACATGTTGTTTCAATCAATTTAACCAAAAAATACAAGACAATTTAATATAATAAATGGGAGGTCTTAAAATTACACAACTTTCACATATAATTTAATTGTATAAAAATATATATAATAGAACATGCAAATATTTTGACAATAAATTCTGTCAAATAACAGTCTTTCTTTGGATTTACTATTATTCACATGAAAACACCTTATAATTGTCACACATTTATCATCACAAGTACAAAATATTTTTGGCCAAATTGTGTCTTCCTTTAAGCTGAACACAATTCGCATAAATAATTTTATACAAAATCTATGTAATTTTAATCAAATCAATTTTAACAATAGGGATTACTTTACAATATATTGTGTCAATCAATTTAATTAAACAAATCATTAGATATGCAAATAAATGGGAAAGACTGCTAAATTAACTTCAAAACAAACAAGAGCAAGAGATTTACCTTTCTTTACACGCCATGCAACGTACCTTGGACACTCTTTTTTCATGTGTCCAAATTTCTTGTAAAAGTAGCAAGTAAATTCTTCATCTTTCTTTTGTTTCTTTTACTGAGAGCACCCTTATTTTTTTTATTCTGAGAGGTCAAGCTTAGATGAGCACTTTCAGATATGTCTTTCTGCAGCCTTTCTTCCTCTTGCACACATTGAAATATAAGCTCATTAATGGACCATTTGTCCTTCTGAGTGCTATAGCTTACTTTGAATTTCCCAAAGTGTATAGGAAGTGAGATCAAAACTAAATGCACGAGCAGGTCTTCACCAAGCTCTAGCTTAAGTGCTTTCAGTCTCGATGTAAAGTTAGACATTTTCATTATGTACTCCCTTATATAACTTTTGCCCCTTTTTTTAACCAAATAAATAAATAAAAAACAAAAAACTACATGCACAAAAAACTTATATATATTATGAATAGATGCCAAAAACCAAAATATACTCAAATTTAAATGAAATATCCAATATGACAATATCTGAATTTACCAACAATTAATATGTGTTGTTCCAAAAAAAAATTGGGTTCATATAACCAAAGAAATCCAAGTATAATTAGAATCAAATAACTTTAAATTCCAATAATCTAATAGTAATGATGACTCTGATACCACTTGTTGGAATTTTAGGGGATCCTTATAAAATACCAAAAATCACCCAGAACACATTACGTTAGATTATCAAGAAGAGTTTTAGGAATATCTGGATCCATAATAATTGATCAAACAAACGTAGCAGAATCTGAATCCGTAGGTGAATTCTGATCTATACGCTCTTCTTAGGATCTGTTATGGAATGTTGTAGAGACAACAAATAACCGGCTAACAGTGTAACCGGTGGCTTCATGGTTCTTCCTCAACCAAAACCTCTTTTGATGTAAGCCTTGGATCTTCTTCATCAATGGAGTCCTTTGCTTCTTGAAGATCAATTGCAGTGGAATGGAGAAGGAAGAAAGATGATTGGAGACGCCACTTCAAGGAGAAGATGAGTCAAGAACAAGCTCACCACCATAGGAAGCCATGGATAAGAGCTTCAAGGTAGGAAAAGATGAGTGGAGGGAGAAGGAGCACAAAATTTTGTGCCTCAAATGAGGTCTGAACTTTGAAGTGTAATTCTCAAATGATCAAAGTTGAAAAAATGCACACACAAGGCCTCTATTTATAGCCTAATTGTCACACAAAATTGGAGGGAAATTTGAATTTCTATTCAAATTTCACTTGAATTTGAATTTGAATTGGTGGAGCAGAATTTGGATCCAAAATTTCACTAATTATAATTAGTGAATTTTAGCTATGGTTTAGCCCACTAATCCAAGATCAAGTCCAAGATTCTCCACTAAGTGTCCTTAGGTGTCATGTGGCATGTAAAGCATGAAGGACATGCAACTGTGACTATATGAAGTGACAATGGGGTGTAGCAAGTAAATGCTCGCATCCCCCTTAGGATGGTCCAAAATTTAATTGGATTAGACTTCTCCCAATTCAATTAAATTTCTCTCCCAACACACACACATCAAATAGTGCACTTAATGCATGTGAAATTACAAAACTACCCCTTATACAAAAACTAGTCTAGGTGCCCAAAAATACAAGGGCTGAAAAATCCTACATTACTAGGGTACCCTCCCTACACTATGGATCCCTAAATACAAGGCCCAAAAATAATGAAACCTTAATCTAATATGTACAAAGATAATTGAGCTCATACTTAGCCCATGGGCCCAAAATCTACCCTAAGGCTCATGAGAACCCTAGGGCCTTCTCTTGCATCTCTGGCTCAATCTTCTTGGAGTCTTTTATCCAATGCCCTTGGGGGGTAGGATTGCATCATTCCCTCCCTCGTGAAAAGGATTTGACCTTAAATCCAAAGGCTCTTGAAGCTCTAGGCTTTTTCCCTCAACACCTGTAAAAAGAATAAAAACATATATATTAGTGGTGTTTGGTATGTTAGAGTAGGGAAAGGTCTGAAAACCCCTTTCCTGGCCATCTTACCATGAGGGAACATGGTTCCTCACCAACTCAATGAGTGGTGCTACAAGTATATAAAAATATGGGACAAACCTTTTGTAAAAGTTTGTTAAGTCATGGAATCCCCAAATTTTCCTTATACTTGGTGGAGTGGGCCACTCAGGAATGACCTTTATTCTCTTAGGGTCCGTAAGAACCCTTTGATCTTTATTTTAAAAATTAAGGAAAGTAATGCAATAAAACATACCTTTTTCTGTATTTTCATGTTAGTTATTCCTACCAAAACGTATGACAAACCTAAGGTGTCCCATACGAGCACCTAAGTTTGTATTGAAACTAAAAATAAGAACAAACCTACCTAATGAGTCCCTATGTATGTGAATCATGAAGATGTTGGATGCATAGGTGATTTTACAAAAGAGGGTTGCACCACTCAACACATTCATATACCACCTATCATAGGGATTTAGTGCCTCATAATACCTATTTTGGGCACCAACAAAGAACAAGGATTTAAGCTCTTACAAACCAAACCCTCATCCAAAACTTCTTTACTTGAGGATAACCTCAAGCTCAAGAGGTATGGCAGTGCTAAGGGAT
>NC_016090.4:14318265-14331255 GCF_000004515.6 Glycine max | reverse complement strand
CTTTTTCCTCTTTTTCCTTCCCCTTGGCCTTTGAAGACAAGGCCTTACTATCATTCTCTTTCTTTTGTTTTTCTAGTTTTTCTTCCTCATCCCTCTTATCTTTCATAGTTAGTTGATCTTTGGCCACCTACGAAGGTGTTTGAGGATGCAACACAAACTTTGTTCCAAGGTGGGTGAGGGTTATCTCATTAGTTAGGCCATTATAGATGATTTTCCTATCATACTGTCATGGCCTACCAAAGAGAAGGTGTCATGCCTCCATAGGAACTACATCACAAATCACTTCATCCTTATATGTTCTAATGGAGAAGGGCACTTTCACTTGTTGATTGACTATCATCTCCCCTTTCTCATTGAGCCATTGAAGTTTGTAAGGCTTTGAATGGGGAGTGATAGCAAGGCTCAACTTAGAGACTAATCTTGTGTTGCAACAATTGCAACATGAAACACTATCTACAATGAGAGAGCATGTGTTATAAAAAATTTTACACCTTGTGTGAAAAATATTCTCTCTTTGAGATTGGGTCAAGTCACAAGATTGGCCTCCCAGAAGCCTTTTGACCATTAAAAGGTCCCCTTCTTCTTGGGGGTAGATTTCTTCGCTAGATTCTTCCCCTTTTGCTTCTTCACTTTCACTAGAGGAAGGCGAAGTAGTAACCTCATCTTGGCTACTATAAATGTCTTGGCCTCTCATAATCATGGTTTTCTTGGTGGGGCATTGAGAAGCAATGTGTCCTATTCCAAGACATTTAAAGCACTTTATAGAGCTAGTCTTCTCTTGCATACTAGCCTTAGGGGATTGCTTTTCTATTATCTTTCCCTTATCATCTTTAGGCTTAGAAGGTGCAGCCCTTAAGATGCCTTGACCTTGGTCTTTCTTTGGATAAGAATGAAAGCCATAAGATTTTGAAGTAGGCTTCCTTTTAAGTTGATGTTATACCCTTATGTAAAGTTGGACTAGGTCATCTAGGTCCCTATATGGAAGGAGCTTAACCTTGTCCCTTACTTCCATATTAAGCCCACTAAGAAACCTAACAATACTTGTTCTTTTCTCCTCCCTAAGCCCAACTCTCAAAAGGAGTAGTTCCATTTGTTGCCTATACTCTTCAACACTCATACTCCCTTGTCTAAGCCTTTGGAGCTTGTCCATTAGCTCCCTTTCATAGTAGGAGGGGATGTGCCTCTTCCCAAGGGCACTTTTCAAGTCATTCCAATATTCTACTAGAGGATCCTCATGAATCCTTCTTTCCCTAACAAGGGAAGTCCACTAATATAGTGCATCCCCTTTGGAAGCTAAGGGTAGCCAAAGGAACCTTCTTTTCCTCACTTGTATGATGGCAAGCAAAGAGTTGCTCAACATTCAATTCCCAATCTAAATAAGCCTCTACAATGTCCTTCCCATGGAAGTATGGGAGGTTAATGTTAGCCTCTTGAGGTTATCTTTCATTTTCTTTCCTCTGGGAATGAGGTCTAGGATGTGACCTATGCCTTCCTCTATAATAGTCACTAAGTTCTTCACTTAGGCTCTTGCAAGAGTCATGACTACTATAGGAGGCATGTTTTTCTCTTTCCATTTCTTTCATTATTTTTCTTCTTTCTTCCTCTCTTATTTGTTCTCTCTCATCTTTATTTATTTCTACCTTCTTTTTTACTTTTTCTTTTCTTTCTAGTTTTTCTTTCCATAACTTGAGGGAACCCAACTCATCTAAGATTTTAGATAGAGGGTCCTTATGACTAGTACCCTCACCATTAACACTAGATGAATGATGACTCATGTTGGTTCCTAAGTTGTGGTTCTTTCTTGTTGGGGTTTACAAAAGGTAAAAGCTAGGGTTCAAAAGAACTCAAGATAAGCGTGATAAGCAAGAAGAAAGTATTATGTAATTACAAGATAAACTAGACGTGACTAGTAAAGAAAATAAGCTATGAAAGTAAGAAAGAAATTAAAGTGCAAGAAATGTGAACAAGGCGAATCCTAAGAGTGTTTGGATGACCACATTTAAGGTTCCCAACAAAACACTCATTATCCTAAGGGAAAATTGCCTAAAATTATTACACATAAATGGAAGTTTGGTAACCTATTGGAGGCTCCCAACACACTTCCAATGAAAGGATTTTTTGTTACAAAACTTGAAAGCAATGAAGGTAAGTAAATTGCAAATTACAAAATTACAAAACGGTCTTCAATTTTGGTGGTTGTTCTCTCTTTGGTGATTCACTCAATTTGGAGTGCTTCTTAGTCCAATAAATCTTAAGGTGGTTGGCCCCTTGCTTCTTGACTCAAATTCTTCAATTGATGGCACCAATCCTCCTTTCCAATTCCCTATATGGAAACTCACAAACAAGGAAACAAAGAGACAAGCAATAACCAAAGACCAAGAAATGAAATGAAAGCTAAACCAATAGAATTTTAACAAGAAAAATTTTCAAGGATTATTCAATAATTAAAGCAATGAAAAGCACATAAAAGCAAGCTAGGACTCAAAGAGAAATGTAGAATGACTCTATAGTAGAGTAAAAACAACAAGCATACTTCCCTTTCACTTTTTTTTCTTGGACACTGATTTGCCTGCCAAATTGTGTGATTTTTCATATTTTTTCCATTTATCCAGATCACTTGGTTATTTTTTTCTAATTTTGTTCCAAATGTCTAAAAAATTCAGTAAAAATGTCAGCTCAAAATTAGCAGTGACCAATTCCTAGTAATTTTTACAAGTTTGTATGTTCAAGCTGCCAGCACCAGTGATTTCAACCTAGAAATCAAGAGTAATGTTTATCTTGCTTAAGGCTTGGATAGTTACAATTTGTGTTTGTTTATGCTCAATTGTCTTGAATAACAAAATTCAAGAGAGCTTAAGACTTATTTTGATTCACAAATCCAGCCACAATTGAACACCACAACTCAATTTCTTCATAGGCATCATATAGGAAACTTAGAAAACAAAACAAAGTTCAACAATAAGACTACTTCTAGGAATTGATTTAGAACATGTTATGAACTAAATAACATGCATGAATTAGACTCAAAATTCAAATGATAGGATTCAATCAACAAAATCAAAATTGAACACAAACTTAGAACATAATGTGACAATTATTATGACTAAACATGACTCTAAGACAACATGAATGAAGTGATTTACACTTAGATTTTTGTGTTTTTTTTCTAATCAATATTTTGTAAGAAAATTTAGATCTAAAGGTTCAGCACAAGAAGATTATGACTGAAAAATGATAGAATCTAAAATCAACACAAAAACATGATTCAAGAATAGATCTATAAAATTTGAACCATACAAATGCAAGAACAAGTGTAGATCTAAGATTTAATTAGTTTATTTTTTGAATCTACTCTAAAAGGCACCAAACCACAAGACAATGGAGGATATACATGGAGAATAAGATGAAGAACAAGGAATTAAAGTGAATCGACCAAACAAAAAGATAGAGGAAGCAAAAGAATATTACCTAGACGAAGATGCTTTGATACCACATGATGTAGCTCCATGTGGAGCTTGTAAGCCTTGGATCTTCTTCATCAATGAAATCCTTTGCTTCTTGAACATCAATTTCAGCGGAATGCAGAAGGAAAAAAGATGATTGGAGACGCCACTTCAAGGAGAAGATGAGTCAAGAACAAGCTTACCATCATAGGAAGCCATGGATAAGAGCTTGAAGGTAGGAGAAGATGAGTGGAGGGACAAGGAGCACAAAATTTTGTGTCTCAAATGAAGTCTGAACTTTGAAGTGTAATTCTCAAATGATCAAAGTTGAAAAAATGCACACACAAGGTTTCTATTTATAGCCTAAGTGTCACACAAAATTGGAGGAAAATTTGAATTTCTATTCAAATTTCACTTGAATTTGAATTTGAATTGGTGGAGCAGAATTTGGAGCCAAAATTTCACTAATTATAATTAGTAAATTTTAGCTATGGTTCAGCCCACTAATCCAAGATCAAGTCCATCTCCACTAAGTGTCCTTAGGTGTCATGAGACACGTAAAACATGAAGGACATACAAGTGTGACTATATGAAGTGACAATGGGGTGTAGCAAGCAAATGCTCACCTCCCCCTTAGGATGATCCAAAATTTAATTGGATTGGGCTTCTCCCAATTCAATTAAATTTCTTTCCCAACACACATATCAAATAGTGCACTTAATGCATGTGAAATTACAAAACTACCCCTAATACAAAACTAGTCTAGGTGCCCTAAAATAGAAGGGTTGAAAAATCCTACATTACTAGGGTACCCTCCCTACACTATGGATCCCTAAATACAAGGCCCAAAATATAATGAAACCTTAATCTAATATGTAGAAAGATAAGTGAGCTCATACTTAGCCTATGGGCTCAAAATCTATCCTAAGGATTATGAGAATCTTAGGGCCTTCTCTTGCATCTCTGGCCCAATCTTCTTGGAGTTTTCTATCCAGTGCCATTGGGGGGTAGGATTGCATCATCCTTATTCCTTAATATGACCTTCATAACTCTTCAGATGTGAATCAAATAAACTATATGACGGCTTGGTATATTGGAGACCATAGCCTTCTTAGAGTGTGTTAAACTAATAGGGTTCCCATTATCCCCTAATGGACCAACACTGACATCTGCTTATTTAAGTCCATATCATATGATTTAATTGTCTAACGGGCTCACTTAATTTGATCACATAAAATAAAACTCACTAATGATAAATAGATAATATAATTATCTTATAATATTAGCTCACATTAATTATTGGAATAGAAAATTCCAACAGTTATGATAAACATATAAATATTAATTGTGTCTGCTTAATTTTTTTTGGTAATCATGATATTGGTTCAAAGTTGTCCCCGCCGAAAGCATGGACAAATCTTCATCGAGAACCTGAATCACACACAAAGGATTATTCCTCCCAACATGATTTATTTTCTATACCCAAGGTCAACTAGGATTTGAAATTTGGACCAGATTAAGGAACACAAACATCTAAGCCAACCATTGTTGGCTAGCTCAAAATTAATTTTAACTGAAACTAATTTTACAAAATTTATTCAAAAACATTTTTTAACAACCCTCACATTGTCTTTGTCTTTGTCTTGTCCTCGTTCTCTTCTATCTCATCCTAGCCTTCTTCTTCGCGTTCATCTGTAGTTGATCTTGGTGTCACCGTTGACAAAGGAGACCTTAGTGTTGCCGCTAGAAAAGGAGATCTAGTTGATCTAGGTGCTCTGCCAACAAATATCTGGTTGTCATGGTTTTGTTGTTCGTCTCACGGGTTGTCGAAGTCCTTCTTCAAGTAATGATCTTATAATAATATTACCTTTTGTTTTTAGGGATTACTTTACTTTTGAATGATAACCATTAGGTGGTAAGCAAGTGATTGGGCACAAGAAATAACGTGTTGAAGTTAAAGTTGAATAATTCAGATAGTATCTAAGTTCGATTCTTGGTGGAAATAATTCTTGGCCAGACTTTACATACCTCCTAGCTGAATTCCATATTAGTCAAGGTTTTTTCCCCCTGATAAATTGGAGGGTTTAAGACAAAAAAAACATTAAGTAGTTGATTTTATGAATCCATGAAGCATTGGTATATTGAGATTTGTTAGGGTCTTTAGGGATATTATTGTATTATAATATGCCAGTTATGTTTGTGTTGAGCACAAATATATATTCTATTGACCACATCATATTAACTTATTAAGTACTATAAAATTAAAGATGGAAAAGAGTTAATTAGAAATTAATACAAGATTGATTTCTCTTTGACATTCAGCCTATGTCTTGGTCCTTTTTTTAAATGTTTTTTTTTCCTATTATTTATTCAACAAGATGGGAGAACATCTCAAAATTGAGCCCCCTTTCCTTTTCCTTTGCTATAATTTTTTATTAGCAAATGTTAGTTTGTTAGTTTTGTTATAAATGTCAATAAGACATATTTGAACCTACGACCTCTCTCTACCTTCTTCTCCCTTTTCACCCTTAAGCCCCCCCTTTCCAATCATCACACCAATCTTATATCTTTTTTTCGTTTTCCTTGCTATCTATTAGGGTGTTTGGATGCACGTTTGGCACCAACATACATGTGTCAATGCTATGATCTATCTTCTATCCTTAGGCCCTGTTAGGCTCATTGGGTATGTTTGTTTAAACTCTTTTTAAAAGAAAAAAATACTTATTTTTACTAAAATAACAATTATTGTAATTTTTTAGATGTTTGGATGAACTTTTTAAAATAAGTAGAAGCTAAAAAATAAGAAGAAAAAAAACCTTATTTTAGTAAGTTACTTGAAAGTGTCTCTCAAAATCTCAAAATAAGCATTTGGAAGAAGCGGAGGATTAAAACATAAAGGAGTGGTATAATGATTTTTTTGACAAAATTGTCCGTAGTTAAGTTTTAGAATGACACCCAATACCCCTGGACTTATCACACTCGTGACCTAACGCTGGGTGCTTCTCTTCTCTGCAGCCTCTTTGATCTGTTGGTGCTCACTTCGATCCCGTTGTGCCCTCTTCAGTTTAGGTTTGTTAATCTCTCTTATTTTCTATTGTTTGATTTCTGCTGGTGCTCTCTTCTTCTTGTTGTTATTTGGGTTTAGGGTTCATCCTTCGTTGTTTGGGGCAAATGTTGAATCAATTTTTTTTTTTTTTTAAATTTTGAATGCGTCCCATCCTGTAAACCCCCACCCCAAGTCACTATTTTTTGCCATGAAGCACTCTATAATTTTGAATAATTATTCTGAATCAATTTTTGTTTTTGTCTGGGGCAAATGTTTTTTTGGTACTCCTAGAATTGCTTTGGGTTTTGGGGCAAATATACATCACCTTCTACTACTGAAAACTAGAAAAAAAAAAAAAGGAAAAACAACTGTATTAGGAAAAGTTAGTTGCTTCACTCAATAAAAAGTTTCAGAAGTTACTTTTTTTTCAATCTCTGATTCAACTGTTTAAATTTCATTAAAAAGTAGATTGCAAGCAATTGGCAAGAGAAGAAGCAATAGTAAATTGATATTCAATGAAATCATTCAAGTTTTGTTTTTTTGTTAATGTTATTTGAAACAGATATGGTTTTCCTCAAACGGACTTGTGCTTGAGTTTTAATGGTATTATAGATAAGTTGAAACTTGAAAATTGGAAAGTGTTCTAACAGACTCTATAGGAACTTTAAAATAGTGTTGAAAGTTTATAGCCTAAAGTGACAGATTCTGTTTCTCTAGGTTGAAGAAAACTTAAAAGAACCAGGCGTGCGATTTTTTATGTGATCATAACTATTTGACGCGATTAAACACTTTAGCTTAGCTTAGCTTAGATTTTGCTACTGTTAAGTCTTGTTGCATGCCCTGTGTAGTTAAGGAGTTGCCTTAGCTTAGAATTAAGGCAATAATGGAGTATACTTTTGTTCAAAAAGCATTTTGACATATTATGTCCATCTTGATGATCATTACTATTAGTTTTTGTTGATGATCATTACTATGATTGGTTTCTATTCCTGCTTCTACATGCATTTCACAGGTTTTTTTAGTGCATGTATGTGTATGTATTTGCATTTTTAAAGTTTGAATTATTTGAGCTTTAATTTTTCTCCTTATTTTAGTTGTTATTGTCAAATTTTATCATCTAAATAGAGATTTATGGAAAAGAAGGAAATTATTATTTCCCCATACAAGAAATTTTCTAAGATAAAGTAAGAAACCTAATTATTTCATCCAAGAAAAAATATTTACTAATGTAGCTATTCAATTTTCAAATGATTTATTTGAACAGACTACTGATTTGTTATATCTGAATCTATGACATGTGTTCAGGTGTTTTCATTTTAGTGATATTGTTGAACTGAACATACTCTGCCCAGTTCTCAGCTTAAAGCATGGATCCGGAGGCTGCACGAACTGCACGAGAATCTCTAGACCTGGCATTCCATATGTCCAATATACTTGATACTGGTCTAGACCGTCACACACTTTCTGTTCTTATAGCACTTTGTGATCTTGGAGTCAATCCTGAAGCGCTTGCTGCTGTTGTCAAGGAACTAAGAAAAGAGAAACCCTCACTATCATCATCACTTCCCGTAGCTCCTTCTTTGCCATAAATAAATGGATTTTTCTATTAGATGCCATTTTGTTTATGCTTGCTAAAGTTCTTTGTAATCCATCCTATTTATCTGTTCTTGATCTGGTTCATTGAATTTCTGTGTGCTTTGATTGTTCTTCTGCATGTTCTTCATTTGATGTATAGTGAGATTGTTTTAGCACAAAACTGATATGTTGCAATTAGGAACTCTATTTGAAGGCTTATTATCTTTGAGTAAAATTTCGCATTTTGTGCTGCTAGTCTGCAATCTTGATCTTTTCACAAGCCAATTCTTTTTCATCTACTTTACACATCTTTCTGTCTCTACCTTCCTTTTCATTACTTTGCTCATCTCATTTATCACTCTCTTGCCACTGTATCCTTTCTCAAAGTTGCTAAGAATGAAGCAAAATTGATCAAGTAATCGAGAAACCAGCGCCACAAATCACACATGGCCTGATGGCCATTACAGAAAAAGGGTGGTGGGGGGGAATAAAAATTCAACTACTGCTTAGCTACCTCTATATTCCCCTTGCTTAAAATAAAAGTTAGAATTTTTTTTATTCTATATGAAGATTAACATTGCGGGAGTTACTATTGTCACTATCAAAAATGCTATTCTCACTGCCCACATGTGTAGGTTTTCAAGCAATTCCAAAATAACACTTCCCACTAAAGCATGATTTCATTTTAGACTTATGTAATGAAATCGTGTTCTTATTGCACACGTGGGAGTGAAAAAAAGAAAACATAAATAAGATTTGGTTGTACAGTGTACAACGAAGTTGTGTTTTTATTATCGATTAGAGGGATGAAAAAAAACCAACAAAATTGTGTTTACATTGATTTATATTTTTCATTCCATGTGTACAACAAAAATATGGTTGCATTGTAAATTTGTATTTTCATTGTTGCTCAACATTTTCATTTCCCAATACCAGAATAAACATGGATTAGATTTAATTAAAGAGAAATGTTAAGAATATACTCTTTAGCATATTCTTTTCAACACACTTTTTTAAATTGATTAAAATTTAATGAAAACGATAAAATTAAGAGAGTTATCAATATGATGTGAGATTTATCAAATTGTGTTATTTTTATTAAATTTCAGTCAATGAAATAGAGTGTGTTTGAAGGAATATGTTAGATAGTATATTTCTAATATTCTCTTAATTAAAATACTAATATTTATTATCAATATATGCATTCAAGTATTCACAGCAACCCAACGTGTAAAGCAGAAAAAATGCCTCTATAAAAAGTAGAAAAAGGAAAAAAAATGGAAATTTACGTGATTAGGTCATATAGACCTACATCCACAGGCATGAACAAGTTTTCAATATGATAGAATATACAATCTACGTGCAATTTTAAAAACATGACCCAGAAAGAAGTAAAATAAAAGGTTCAATAACAAGCAAAGCAAATAAATAAATAAATAAATAAGCATCTTTAATGCATTGTTTCTGCTGATGTTTGTTTTCCTCGAAAGTGATTATCTTGAGCATGATTGAGTGGACGAACATCCAGGATCTCATTTTTAGAGTGACACCCATTTTATTTATTTAGTCTATAAATATTTAAATAAAAATTTATGATTAAAATTATTAAAACATCATTAAAATGAAATAATTGTTAGTAATTATTTAAAGAAAGAGTAATCAGCCAATTATTGATGTTTTCACTTCACAATAAAAATCTACCCACAATTTCGTAAAAAATGAACCGACAATTTTTGCAATGTATTTATCAAACTTTATGATATCAAATTTTTTAGTGTACATGCTGAAAGAACTCAAAGAAGTTTCTCAAAATAATTTAATATTTACTATGTCATAACATAAATAGTCTCGATTTGATGTCTATCAAAAGTATTTGTTTAATGATCTTAATTATAGATAAATTATTAATGATTTTTTGGGGGCGTAATTTACTCAAGTTCGTTCATGATAACAAAAATCACAAAATCAACCACACAACGTGATCCCCGAATGAGAAATTGTTGGCCATTGCTTTGTGCACCGGACAAATTATTGATACACCTAATATACGATGGACAATTTCAATTTTACTCTTTCTTAAAGTTGATACAAATTGCGAATCCTTAAACCCATTACATGTTATTAGAACAACACTCTAATCAATTGAGCTAACAGGTCAATTATGTTATAAAATAGTTAATATCACTATATATATATAACACTAATTTTTTAATGTATATTTAATGCACATGAAAATTTACATAATACATTTTATGATAATTAATTTTGATCTAATAATTAATTTGTTTACATATATAATTTTTTATGAAACCTATGATTTTATTTAAAATTTATATATGAAAAAAATACATAATTGGATCAAAATTTATTATGTAAATTTACAAGGGCATTAAATATACATTAAAAATTTTAGTGTTATACATAATGACATTAATTATTTTATAACATAATTGACCTATTAGCTCAGTTGGTTAGAGCATTGTCCTAATAACCTGAAAGTCGGATTATGGATTGAGTTACGAATTACGTATACTTATGGATTGTGAATCCGTAAGTTTACCGTAAACTTATGGATTACGAATCCATAAGTTTACAAATTACGTAAACTTACAGATTACAAATCGTGTAATCCGTAAACGAATTACGAATTTGTATCTCTCTTATCGATTACGAATCCATAATGAGCTTATGAATTTGCAATCCATATCAACTTTACGAAAGGACAATATTGAAATTGTTCATCTTGTACTACGTGTACCAACAATTTGCCTAGTGCACAAAACAATTGCCAAAATTGTTGTGGTTGTTTGTGACAATTAACTGGTTTCATAATTCATGAGTTTGGCCTACTAGATAAAAAATAATGACATAATACATATTTCCTAACTTAACTAAAGTATGGTGATGTGATCCTGACTAGGAGCGGATCGCTTAATACAGGCTACAGAGATTTGGATGACGCCACTTCCAGTGAAGGAAGATAAGTCAGGATAGACGTCACAAGGATTACCTTGATAAGTTTGAGATTGGTTCAATAAGGAACCCAGAGAGAAGCTCTCACCAAATTTTATGAAAATGCCAAAAATTTTTTTTATTGAAAACAAAAACCAATACTTATAGTGTATCTGAACAAAAAGATAAAAATAGACATGGGTCTTCTAAACAGTTTGGGCCAAAATTACAATAAATAAAAATTATTAATAAAAATAAAACATATTTGGCATGGGTCTTCAAATTAATCTTAGGCTTCAGCAACGATTAATATGCTTAGTAGTGCCTCTGCTTCTAGGCCTTTGTCCTTCTCCACTTGGGCCTTCGTCCTTCTCCACTTGGGCCTTTGTCCTTCTCCACTTGGGCCTTGCTAAGTATGCCTGCTACCATTTGATGATAATCACCACCACCATCACCAGCTCCTAGTAATAAGTGTTGAGATCCGTCCAATTGATGATAATCACCACCACCATCACCAGCTCCTGCCATAATAAACAGAGAAGAAAATCTTATGTAGTAATTAAACAAAAATTTCAGGACCTCACCACACTCTACTCACTTGTTTCTCTCTTTGATGGTAGTTCACTCGTGTTTGAGGCTCTCAATATAGGCTTTTGTGTGATGTTTTCACTCTTGCCTTTTACCACTCACTCCCTCTTAAGTTCCTGGATGAATCAAATTAGACACACAAGGTATATAAACATGAAAGACAGTTTAATTATCACAGACTGTGTAGCAGATTTAATTTGGATAACAAATCAAATTTGATTTTGGTTAACAGATTAGACTTGTTTGGATTTAGATTTGATTTGGATAATAGATTAGACTTGATTTGGATAACAGATTGGATTTGATTTAGATAACAGATTAGACTTGATTTGGATAACAGATTGGATTTGGATAACATATTAGATTTGATTTGGATAGTAGATTTGATTTGATTTTATTTGGATAACAGATCTAATTTGGGTAACAAATTTGATTTGATTTGATTTGGATAACAGATCAGATTTGGATAACAAATAGAATAAACAAGGAAGATAACAAATAAGATAATTGATAAAATAAAAAATATTTGAATAACAGACTTGCAAAAAAAAGACGCCTCTAACTGCCTCAATTTCGTGTTCAAAGATCAAACACCCACTTTCTTCTTTTCTTCTCTTTTTTTTTTAAAAACTTGAAACAGAGTTCAAACAGATTTTTTTTGGCACAAAGTCTGAAAGAAACAAGAAACAAGAACAAGAACGTGACAAGAACAAGAACAAGAACAAGATAAAAAACCAGAACGCAACAAGACGCAAACAAGAATGAAACAAGATGTAAACAAGAACAAAACAAGACGCAAACAAGAACGCAAATAACAGAACAAGGACAAAACACGAACATGGACAAATTACAAAGAAAAAGAATAGGATAGGATAAAACCTGTATCAAGAGCCGAAGCTCTGATACTAGATGATGTGATCCTGATTAGGAGCGAATCACTTGATACAGGCTATGGAGATTTGGATGACGCCACTTCTAGTGAAGGAAGATAAGTCAGGGTAGACGCCACAAGGATTACCTTGATAAGTCTGAGATTGGTTCAACAAGGAACCCAGAGAGAAGCTCTCACCAAATTTTATGAAAATGCTAAAGTTTTTTTTATTGAAAACAAAAACCAATACTTATAGTGTATCTGAACAAAAAGATAAAAATAGACATGGGCCTTCAAATTAATCTTGGGCTTCAGCAATGATTAATATGCTTAGTAGTGCCTCTGCTTCTAGGCCTTCATCCTTCTCCACTTGGGTCTTTCGTCCTTCTCCACTTGGGCCTTCGTCCTTCTCCACTTGGGCCTTTGTCCTTCTCCACTTGGGCCTTGCTAAGTATGCCTGCTACCATTTGTTGAAGGGTATCCACTGACTGTTTGGTCCTACTCCTGGTCATAGG